>NW_025064938.1:149030-199360 GCF_019112545.1 Guyanagaster necrorhizus
TCGATGCTGTCATCTACAGCCGACTCAGCGAAGTGTTCGATGTGGAGCTTGCTCCGGTTATCCTAGATGAAACTTCCGAGGATGGTGAATGGACGGGGGAGGTGTTTGTCGCGTACAAAGCTTTCGTTGGCGAGAATAAAGAGGATGGGAGTCTCAGCACAGAGGAAAGAGGCATTATTGAATTCCATTTGAGCGCCGTATCGGATATTGTTGAGATCGGCAGGACGGAGTACATCGAGTACACAGGATGTGACCCATATGACCCGCCGGAAGGCAACTGTAGATATTTTGGGGGAGGGATGTTTCTTCGTGCAAAGAATTCCCAGGCATAGTAATAGCACCTAGCATGACAAGAGAAACATTTTACTTCTTTTTGTTGGAATCTGCGAGAGAGTTCGAGCAATCCGGCATTCCGGCATGCCGAGTAAGGAAAGAATCCAAGGGAAATTGAAGGAATTAGGTAGAAACTACTAGGAAAGGTGTAGTCTAGTATAAATATGAGAAGTCAATGGGGAACTCCTCAGGAGTTTGTAACCCAAAGACTAAAGGTCTTACAAGCATGTACTCTGGATACAGTCCAAATCTCAACACTTTTTATATTTTTTTGTCTGATACAATGAACTATTGGGAGCATAGGCACGATCCGGTTCCTCTGACATCATGTGTTAGATTCCTGTAGATTCCCGCTTGTCCGTAGCTATGACTGAGACTATCACTATCTATTGCCGATCCCCTCTCTTGGACCTAGCAATATGGTTCCACTATCAATGCCAAATTGATGCTTAGTCCTTGCATTACATAACACCAGTCCATAGCAGAGTGATATATCATCCACAGTTCCAAACCATAAATGAAAATGTATTAATGAATGCATTCTACTATGATGCAATGATATATACTCTACTGTGCTGCCCAAATTAGGCTTTCACTGGTCACAGGTTACTCTACCCACCCTAGTCACCATTCATGATGATGAGCTCTCATATCCTGTGCCTTGGTTCCTGACTGCTCCCAAAAATGCTTGTTAGATCACACCAGGGGCCAGGCCAGATTGGGCCCACTCAGGTACAAATCTCATAGTGGTACACATATCAGATTCCCAATTTTTCCCACCATAGTTCTCTCTGGTGGGATTTTAGGCATGAAACCTTTGGCAATGTAATCTTTTCTCTCTTATCACTGTAGACCATTCATTTTAGTGATGTTCATATGAATAAAACCTGTGATTTCTATATAAAACATTTATTGAACAAAGGAATGCTTGCTTTCTGCTGTAATACTATCAGTGTCTGTCTCCTCCCTCCAGTGATGCACCCTTGTGTGAGCCTTACACCATTCAATTCTCAAATCTAGGGCCCCATTTATCAACCAATCCACCTCAAAAAGGACCATGATGTATATTCATTTACACTATCAGGCACATCACCAAGATAGAAAGACTAGTATCCATTTGGCACATCTGGCATAATGAATATGACTTGCAGAGAAAGACAGCTGTGATTAGCAGCTGACTATGTGGCCTCTTATCTCAGTTTTTATACCAACATACACCAATTCATGATAGCTTTGAGATGATGCCCAACTTTCACCCAAATGTTGATAGTGAAATTTCTGTCAGATGAAGATCCACACAACCCAATGAATCCATTACTTACACTAATGCTAGTGTTGACTATGATGGTATCCTCAGTCAGCTATCCATGCAAGTATACCACCTCCAAGGAACAACATTGAGCTCATGCTAAAAGTAATGCTAGGTCTTATGAAAGGTATGTAACTCCTGTTTATAGAGCTGCTGCATGTATGCTTAGTTTGAGTCAAAATTAGATAGAAGACTAGTATCAACCAAGGGAGATGCTACTAGTATGGGTTTCCCTCAAGACCAAAGATAGAGTGCTTTAGAAGGAAATAGTGGAGGATGTTGATAAGTATATCCAAGTAATGGCCACATTGCTTTTGATGCAATGTCTTTTTGAGCTCAGAGCTCATTTTTTTTAGACTTTCTTGCTTTCTTGCTTTTCTGCTTTTCTGCTTATGTGTAATTGGTAGAATATGTAATATATTGACTTTCATCTAGTATGTTATATGTAAAAAGACAAACACATTATTTCATCAAAAAATGGACAGGACTGGTGGAAACATGTGATGCAACCCTATTTGGCAAGAGATGGTGAGCCAGTGATTGATCTAGGCACTCAAGGCACTGAGCTAAGTAGACATTAAACAAATGATAGATCTAGACTATCAATATTTATAGATGAGAATTTCTAGAAAGGGTCAGGGAAGAGTTTGGGGTGGACCCTATCATGAGCAATGTGGGACAGATGTGATGATGAGCAAGGTATTTGCTAATTGAAGGGTCACATGACTGGCTGACAGAAGTAATATAACACACAGTTGCATGGTAGGACATGGACTTTAATACATTTTGATTGACAGTTTGGATCTGTCATTTAAATATTAAATCATATGGAGCCCTTGTACATAAAACAAGTGGAACATCTGAATTATACCATGGATTATTGCCCCTATCCTTCATCTCGGTAGTCTTAAAATGGGAGATGTTAGGTAGGTAGGTAGTATTCATGATGTGCCAATAGAAATCGGAAACAATATACTCCGCTCTCTTTGTTTAAACGATGCCCTTGCCGGGCCTCAAAATAATCACATGCAGAAAGCCACGCGCCAATTGACAAAATTTATGCCCATGACGTGCGTTATTCCTATTATTCACACATACATAAATCCGTAGTGCTACTAACTCTCCTAACGACCCCACGGACGGAAAAATGAACTTGAATGGAAGACATGCTCGTAGGAACTGGTCTAAACCACTCAAATCCAAATGTTTAGCATCTGAAACCCCTCGACGGTAGCTTCAATGCTACATTCATCCCAATCTTTGATTTTCCAAAGCTCCCCTAGGAAAGATCAGAGCTTAGTAAAACTATGATCCAGCATGAAGCATACCATTTCGAGCAAAGAATCTGGCACTAAATGCGCATTCGCTCAAAAACGTGGATGGGATTTTACCAATATGTCCCGTAATCTGTGGAATATGCGCTGCGCTATCGAAATCCTCCTGCGAAAACATCTGATAGTCCGTGACTAGCTCAAAGGCCTGGCTAACAGTGAGTGAGTCCGGGAAGACTGAGAGGGTCATAAGTTTCGGCGGGATGCATTTCGATGTATGATTGTATATCCTTCGAGAGAGATGCTCCGTTGTGGCTTCCCAGTGCTGCCATGATATTATTCGTTTTGATGTCTGGAAAAAAATTCATTTTCAGGAACAAGAAATCGGCGAGGAACGTACCATTATGGGCATAACAGCAATCATGAAGAAGCTGCAGCGCTTGAAGTGTCTGCCTTATGATGTGCTTTGCGACCGGAAGAGAGAACACCATGTTCGGTTGTCTGAATCTGAGATCGAGTATGGAAGATCCTAGGACTTCTGTCGCAAAGCAAGTATGGAGTCCAATTTGACTTTGTGTGTCATAGATTTGGTGCAGATGCAGCACATAGGGATATCCTGGGTGATGACAGGAATTCTGAAGTGTTTGCAAGGTCTTCGAATCATAACAGGTCTGACAAGATATGTCCTCAGTAAAATATGTGGTCAGTATCTTGACGGAGGCAAAATATGTCTGAGATCTAGTTCCCTACAGTGACCGCGATTCAGTGATACAAGGTGGCGCACGATTTCACGGAACAGCGCACTCACAAGGCCACAGAGTTGCAGCAGCAGCGTGGCCGAACTGAGGTAAAGCGAGACAGTGTTGTAGTAAAGCAAGAAAAATATTCTTACCTTGCGCACGACCCGGAAATTTGGAGAACGTTGTAGGTATTGGCCAATAGTTACTGGATGATAGCCAAACCCAAAGGCTGGTTGCACAAGGAGCGGTTCCTCGGGGAATATAGCGAGGTATTTGAATAACTTCATTGATCTTGCGCGAGTGAAGAATATTGGGGACAGTAACGGTGTAGGTGCGGTTTTTATTACGAGAATGAACGGCAAGAAGTTATTACCTGATCGGGGGCAATTGTTCCCCACGCGGGATTTTCCGGGATGACCGATGAGAAGTTAAGTATTCGCGCAACGCGTCACCACGGGAGGTCGTTTCTACCTAGTAATTCTAAGAGATGAACGCCTGTATCGTCTTTGCTTACAGGTAATTGAAACACTCATACACATTGCTCATGGCATGAGTAGCGGCGACATCGCCTCTGCACGATCTAGGACCTTCGTCGACCTTGATTCCACCATTCTCTAACCTCTCTCTCACACACATTACGCCAAGAAGCACTCGAAGGATTATTAAGACGTTGATATCCAAAGGATCAACCATCAACCTGTTAGCCAAATTTGTTTAGGAAATCTCCAGATCTACTGCTTGACACCAGTATTACGAAGTATGAGCTCTCAAACATGGGAACGACCGTAAGTCGGGATAATTACCTGAACGAAAATTACAAGGAGAGATGGTCTCTGCAGCGACGAATAGTAATGTCTGTATATCAATGGCTGGCAGAAGTAGCAATGTCATCCATGTTGATACTGCCGTTTTCAAGCTGTTTTCGCCGAAGGTATTATTGAAACTCCGAAAACTGTCATAGAGGGAGCCTTTCTCCTCAGCTTGGAATCGAGCTTGTGTATGTCCATTGGGATTAACTCGTGGCAAGTCACATACAGCAGCGTGTCTGGCTCGAGACAAGGAAAGGCAGCAAAAAGAGACTTATGTTCAGTGACTGGAGCAGCAATAAATGCTGGGGCAGTAGGCTGTGGGTTAGGAGCTGGTTGAATGGGTTGTTGAGTGGTTGTGTGTGACAGCAGAGTGCCGAGCATCTGCATAACTTGTTCTTGGGTATATGTAGGCTGAACCAGGGCTGGAGGACTTGAACTGGAAGGTTCTATGGAGTCGGCAGTGCTGGACATGGTGGGATCTGGGGACGAAGAGGAGGTGAAGGAGGTGATGTCGAAAAAATGATTGGGGTTGTCTGATGAGTCAAGCAGCTCACACCAGGCAGCTGTGTGAAGAGAGAGTTCCAGTGAGGTTGCTGAAGCTGGTGGTGTTGAAGCTGGGTTTGCATCCAGTGCTTTGAGGGATTCTAGAGGAATCTTGTGATGAGATATGAACTTGCCATTCTTCCAGTAAATGACAAAGCCTTTGGACTTAATAACACAAGTGTACACTAGTGAAGCAATGGTGTCCAGAAGTGACAGCCAATGCTCAAAGGCTATTGAACTAATCAAGAACCAGTGTGAAAAGCAATGCTGATGCTCAGAGGCAATCAAGCTGCAATGAGATGATGATGATGAAAGGATGTGAGAGGAGTTGTAGGGATGAGCTCATTTATATGAGTGAGCTGAGCGGCATGAATCAGTAACATAGTGGCAAACTTGTCACAAAAGACAATGGCTGGCTCATTGCATAGACCTCAATCAAAGGTCTTTGACCGATTCAAGGAAATGGTGGCCTACAAAGCTTTGGATGATGATGATGATGATGGACATGCGAGGAAGGACGCGAAAAGCTCCATTTGAACCATCTTTCGGATATCGTGGAGATTAGCAGGGTAAAATATGTTGAGCACAGGGGTAATGAAGCTCAGGCGGCTGACTGCAGATACTTTGGAGGAGGAATGTTCCTTCGTGAGAAGAGTTCGGAAACGTAGGAGATCTTGTGACATTATTTATATACAGTATTAAGACAAGATTAAATGTAGTACTAGCATCCAAAAAGCATCTTTCGATTCTCCTCGACCGCTAGTCGGAACAAGAACGCTGAGCTCGCGTGAAAGACATTCGTAAAGCCATACTCGCTTCGCCAATGGACTACTCATCCCACCATGGATAGAGAAGACAACGAATGTGTCTGGTCAAGGTATAGGCTACATTCCCATATTCGTCGGCGATGAAAACACTGTTTCTCATTGATATAACTACATTGTTCCAGTGAGCATGGAGACACTACGCAGTACCGCTCGAATTAATGAAACCTCCCATCCCATCGAAATCCAATTCCCATCATCCCTCACGAAATCCCATTACTTGAACCTGACATATACGACGGCGGAGGCTCATTAGTATACCCCAGAGCCCACGCCGACCTCTGCTGCTCCATCAAATACGTCATCTGTCTCTCCAGACTCGCAATCTGCTGCCTTTGCCGCTCGTTCTCCTCCATCAGCCGACCCTCAGTCTTGTTCTGCCGCAAAATCGCCACCTGCGCCTGTAATCCCTCCGCTCGGTCGCGTAACATCGCTTGGCGTACCGTCAGCGCTGCGTCACGAGGGACCTCTGATGCGGATATTTTGGATGGCATCATTGTCGATGTCGGTGTCGTTGTGATGGTATATGGCTGCGCAGTGGTAGTATAATACGGTTGCTGATCTGGGAATGCCTCATTCGAGGCGGCGTCTCTCCTTCGATATAAACAAATGCTTATGCCCGTCATGATCGCGACTAGCCCCAGAGAGCCACATACGCTTCCGGCAATGATGGCAGTGCGATTGGATGTGCTCGCTAATGGTGAGGATCTGTTCAAGATGTCGGTGAGCGATTTTTTCCAGTAGAATGATGAGAACTTACGACGGTTCTGGAGTGTCGCTTGGTATCGGGACGCTGAGAGCAGGAAGAATTAAATCTTGTATTCGGTTTATGGGTAAGAGGAAAGACCACTCACATACTTCTTGCGGTAGGAGAGCTAAATATAGTGGATGGAGCAGATGGGGTTGCCGACGTGCTGTAGATCGTGAAGATGAAACTGAAATTTCAAAATAAATTGTGACCCACGTTTCAGTGTTTGTTCTGGAGAAAAAATAATGAATCAGTTCGCGACTCCAGATCAGATGGGGGGAAAGATCTTCACTCTTGTACCGCTGTATTAACGACGAAATTGAGAGTGAGCATGTCTCTGGAAGAGCATCTGGGTTTGAGGCTGAATGCCGCCTTTAGCTTGATCACTCACTGAGGAGTCTGTGAATCGGTGGGCTGGACACTAATTATATCACTAGAACCGAGAATATCTCTTGATGAATTCGTCCTACCACAAATGACTCAAGGAAGGAAAAATAAAAGGGTTTAAAACGAACGTTTGGTTTGCCGCGATCTGCATCGCCTCAGCAATGTACGATCTGTATGTTAATTAGAAAGCAGTGAATGAAGACCCCTCTAGAGCGCTCACCCTGCAGTGAAAAATTCGACAAAAAAAGCACCCTTTGTCTCACCGACACCCCCGAAGATACACCAATACGGGACAGTCTCCGTCGAAGGAAGCACGTCAGGTTGTCTCAATCGGAAACCAAAACCAGTTGTTGTACTATCGTCGTCATTCCTCGTCCATGTAACGGTGGCAGAAGTGTTCACCACGGCGGTGCTGTTAAAATTAAATTGCCATGACGCGGCATGCGACGCAAAAAGAATGCTTTAGGGATCGTCTCAGAGAGCGTTAGAGGAGAGAGAAAGAGACGTAAGCTTACAGGGACAGTGGTATGGTGAGCATCTTGGGTGAAGAACGGTCGTCAAAGGCAGGGCGGCATCGCACACAGCACCGGTAGATATGCGTCGTGATGAGCGACGATCATCTCACTCGAACCCGGGTGGAAAGGGTGGGGATCAGATACAGATTAAAATCAGCAAACAAAGGCGTACTAGTTGAACAGGGAGATCTTTAGATGGTATATCTGCACTTCCATGGTACGTTGCATCACGTTATTTCCCGGAACTTGGGACCGAGGGATATGTGAAGATCAGAAGCTGTTGCCTTGAACTGACTAAAGTGATGTTATGCGGACCGGTGGAGACAAAAAGCCACGGGTCCCTGAACAACTGGTGAGATAAGACCTTATTCTTAACGAATATACAATCTCAGGACCGGGTAAGATGGTCACCAGACTGCGACTCATTCATTGATGCTAGCCATTGTAAATGTCGGATCCACGTCCCACATTGATCCACTCAATAGAGAAAAATGGTAAAATTTCAAGCTCAGACGAAGTCGAAGATGAATATGAAGGTCAAATAAAGGTCATGCTGCGAGCCAGCTGATAACGGAAGCAGGGTCGTGGATCACGGGGAAAGCCGCAGCGGCGCCACAATTTTCCGATTCCGTTTCCTCGTTTCGACTTTGACGACTTGGCTTCAGGTCATAAGAACTGATGGATTGTTTCTTGCGATGTATTTTTCGACGTAATTTATCCTTCTGATCTTTCGTTGAGGTTTGAAGACACTTTATTCTAATTATATTTCTCAGCTGCCAAGTAACCCAACGGCGTACTCTCCCCCGAATGTCACGTGACTTGGATGTCCTTACTCATGGCATTCGGTGACCTCTAACGTTTTATAGTCCAGCAGGTTTCTTCCTCGCTCACGTTCAAGTCAGCCATTACTTTGAACGCTTTTTAAACAATACCAGAAGCTATTCGGACCAACAGTACTCAAACATGAATCTTCTAAGTATACTTCCTTTTGTATTCAGTCGCAGAAGCTGGTGTTATCACTGTGATTCGGTCATTCTTTTCTATATGTGACTCTTCACACAGAGGTCTCACGGGTACCCCCCCGGGCCAGCTAGCTAAGAAGTACTTCATTCCTCCTTACACTGCTGACATATTTACCCGTGCTATCGCTATAACGACGGGATCTAGATCAAATGCTCATTAAACCCATGCGTCATTCCCTCCCGCTGCAATTATGCGATGTAGCTATACCACAGACAGAGCGTACACTGACTCTGCTAGCGTCTTGGGGTTCGAACCGATGCCGAACTACAAGTCTTCAATTTCCACGTCATTCTCTCTTGTCACTTCCCATTGAATCTGGGTCTGCGACAGTAAATTCGTAAGTCTTCTTCTATTGCAGCGTAGATTTGTACGGTGACCAGTATACCGAAAAGAAAAAACAGTATACTAAAAGCATACTGGTCGCATAGTTGGCCCCTTATCCTACAGACTACAACTCACTTCAGTCTATAAAAGGGTAGACTTCTAATACAGCCGTCATGTTTAACCACGGGGCTGCGAAATTTTCAAGTCCATTGGAACATAGGTTTCCCTCCCCTTTTTTTCCCTCTGCATCATCAACGGCTTCTGGTTGACAGATTTACTGGAAGCAGTACGTCTTGTTTCGTATTGTAGAACATGTTCTTTTGAATTTTGAAGCTCATAACGGAACCCTAGATACTTCCGTTGATACAATAATCTCGGAGCTCCATTAGGGTTTTACGGTGAGAAAAAAATCTCTAGATTCCTTTACTAAAGAAAAAAAACAAATGGTTCATTGTGCCCCATGGCTGAGTTGGTTACAGCGTCCGACTGTTATTTAACTGATCGAAAGACATAATCGGAAGGTCGAGAGTTCGAGCCTCTCTGGGGCAGTAGAAATTATTTTTATCATTATCCTTTTCACCTAACAGTTCATGTTTGGGAAACCATTTTGACCCAAGGCGAGTATTTTTTGTTGGTAGTTCTCTCTTGACCCCTCCTATTCAGTGGAATATCTCAAACGAACACAAAGTGATGCTAAGGAGACAGAGCACATACTGCCTCATCCCGAAGGGACTTGAAAAAACCGGAAGACGAAAATCCTAATTTTGATATGGCCGAGGTCGGCCCGTAATCAAAATTCTAGACATGTTATCCGGCCCACCTGGAACCAAGAGTTTGCCATCTGCTAAAAGTCTATGCAAAATGGGAACTTTCATCACGAGTTTAAGGTATTCTTGCATCTTTGTTTTCAGAACTGTTTTACGTTCTAGTCTAATATCTTACGTTCCGGGCACAATTCAAGCGCTTCTTTAACCTATAGTAAGGCTACTACATACCACTAAGTCTTGTTTTTCACCAAAATCCTTATGTATAAGCAGGTAAATATGATGTTCCCAGATTTCTGCGTTCCCCGCTACTTCATATTTGGGCTTTCATTGCGAGCGCATCATTTTCCGCATAAAGGACGACATTGAAAGCATTTGCACGGTCCGGTTCCTCCGCGATCCCGTGCAGTATTTCCGTAGATTTCCGTGTGTTTGTAGCTAGACCCGCGACTATCACCAGCTGTATTGCATTCCCTGTCTTGGACCTAGCGAGTCGGTTTCAACATCAAAGGGGGGCAGTGCTGGAGCCTCATGGCAAGGTAGCCTGAAATTGAGAGCACATGCAATAATGATATGCTCGTTGGGTAACGGAAAATGAAGCATGAACCAGATGGATGTCCGCTGTGTATCGGCTGTCCTCATCATGTGCCATCCTCGAATGCTCCCATTGCTTCGTATCTTGTAATAACGCTTTCTTATGTTCGGTAACCCCAGCCGTCGCTTATACTTCATTTCCTTATGACGACACCAGCATTCCAAATTCCAACTTTGTTGAGCTTAGGCTCGTCTACATCTCGACCCTCGGCAGAGCGGTATCATCGTCACCGTTACACAACACAGCACTACTTGACGCAAGTATGACAGTTGCTTTTTCATCGGGAATCATTCCAACTCCACAAGGGCGTTCAGTCGCCATTCCCAAGCGTGGGCATCAGCGCCGCTTGAAAGTGGGACTCATACGGTGATCTATGCGCTCACAATCTTATCAGTACATGTCCTCAGACTGGTCGTTCTTCACCTCACTACAACCGTCCATACATTTGCACAGTGGACGAAAACCACGATTATATCACCTTGCTGGTTATCAAAACGAACGATGAACTTTGCCGAGAGTCCGCTATTTCACCGATTCTCCGATTTATACGTCGAGCACATGGCATGACTGAATGAGAGGGACGGAGTGACTTGGGAGTGCGGGACCGGGTCGTCTTAGCGAATCCCAATTGGGGGGGGATCGGGTACCTGTCTTCGAAGCGCATTCCTCGACGCTTCTTAACTCCATTGCCGCACCCTCCGTTCACCCGCATTTCTTAGAAGAGGATTATTCTCTCGGCAGGTATGAAACATTCTTAGAAATTTGCTTTCTAATAATTGAATACAGTAACACGATGCTCGCTCCCCTATACGAGAATGCCTTCTCTCAAAAAAATACGTAACCGGTGCCGGACGCGAACGTGTGGGAACAGGTAGAACAGTACTACCCATACGGAGAGGTCTTTTTATAGTTTTTTCTGCTATTTTACGGTTCATGCAGTGCATGCTCCAGTCCTCTAATGGTCACTTGTTCATATTTCAGCACGGGTCATCCAGTCTCCGGGCCAGGGCACGTCTCGAAACACGAGGGTTTTCCTCGGGGAACAAGAATTTTTCGCCCTGCACAATGAAATGCATAAGCCGAGTTGTTATTTTTATTTGTGATAGCCACCACGCAGTTCGGGGTAGAATGCTTTAAATTCGTGCATTCACTGTCGAGATGCTCCTCGAGGTACACCATGTTTCTCTCGCCCTTCCTTATCCTTGCTTCACTCGTTTATACCACCCTGGCCCAGCAGAGCAATACAAATCCGACAGTCGATGGTAATGAAGATGATGGCTGGCAGAGTTTCCCGGATGTCGTTGATGCTACCGGGTATCCTCGCTGGGTTGTCGATGAGGACCTCGGTGCCTACTTGGTACATTCATTTTTTTCTGCTTGCAATAGCAGCTGCTGAAGCTCTCTGTAGCCTGTGTATCAAACGTCTGGTTTGAATACGACGGAGGTCACAAGGGCAGTCATTGTCCTACATGGAAAGGTGCGCTGGATTCTAATTCGGCCTCCAGAATTGCTGATTTGTTGACGCTGTCAAAAGCCTCGGGACTGCTGGTATTGTGAGCGCCTTTCATCGCTTCTTGCCTGAGGCGCTGACGATCTTCCGTTAGATTTCAATGCGATGAACAACGCGCTTTACAACGCCACTTATGACGACCCAACCATCATCCGAGAACATATATCCATTATGGGCCCGTGTTTCTTCGACGAAGACGATCTAAGCGCGGGAGCGGCTGAAGAAGGTCAGCTCCTCTGGGGAAGGACGACGTGGATCAGTGGGCATACGAATGTAGCACCTGACTCTATATCTGACTATAGCAGCCTCGATGTCCTCGACTCGCTCGTAGCTTATTACATGAACAAGACTGTCTATCCAAATCTGGAGGTAATAATTTTCTCAAGGTTCAACTTCGCTTTTCTTACTCCTTCATCTAGGTCGTGGTCGTTGGAGGACACTCAGCTGGTGCCCAGATGGCCCAGCGTTACGCTGCTCTGAGAATCTCGACTGACGATGATGATCGGTTGCATTTTTGGGTCGGTACGTACTGTCGATGATGTGTGCGGCGATAGTGCCTCACTTCTCGAAACGTCTAGCGAATCCTGGATCTCTGGTATGGCTTACGTCAGACCGTCCGGTCTCCGTTGACGATTGCGATGGGGTGGACGACTACAAGTACGGGTTGGCAGATAACTTCCCTGCGTACGCGACTGCGAATGCCCGTGAACTGGGAAGGTCTGGAATCGTTGAGAGGTATAATGGGCGCAATATGAATTACGCCTGGGGACTGGTAAGTGATGACGATAATTATTTTCTTTGGCTAGTTACTCACCTATTTCCTCAGACCGATTACGCCAACGGAGATGACAGATGTGAGGCATCAGTAAGTTCTCCCGAGTCTTATTACGAAGCCTTCGTTTGACTAACCGAAACATGCCTTGCAGGCTCAAGGGAAGAATCATATAAGGAGGGGAAAGAACTTTGTCAAGATGCTGAAAGCCATGGGAGGCATACCTAACCTTACAACTGTCGACTGGGCCGCAAACATTGGACATTCCAATGAGGGAATGATGACAAGCGAAGGGGGGATTGATAAGGTGAATGTCTTTACTTTTATGAACCGCCTCGTAACTCACAATCGGATAGTTATTCCGATATGTGTCGAACAGCACAACCTCCTAAGGTGGCGTTCACTTTCGGCTGTCAGTTTAAATTGTTGAGTTTTTTTTTGGACTCGTATACACATCCACTCTCTCCTAGGTCTTTTACAAGCTAGATGTGTTTTCATATACCTAAATCATGATAATTTAAACAAGGTTTAGACGAACTCTGGTTGCTAAGTACGACAGCATTTGCAATCCAGCTCGGCGAATCATCGTTCTCAAGATATGAATTCGTGAGCATAATCTGGTAAGATTTTCCGGGATCTGATGCGACAAAACCGCATTGTGCGACCAGATCTAGGCCACTCGATAGCCCGGCTTTTCATTCTTTTCCCCGGTATTCTATCGAGGTTTCGGAACCTTTCAGTACACTTTGCCTTAGGAGATTGGGCTGCCAACGTCGCTGCATTTATGCTGCTCACCGAGTCGTTCGGCTGTAAGTGGGATTTGAAGAGATGTACGTTCCAAAGGATGTTAATTGTTAGCTGGAGTTACTCGCAGATCATTACTTCTTCTGTTGGCCAATATTTACAAGTAATCACACTCATATGGGAGCGATAAATTATCCAGAAAGCGGAAAATACATGCAAACGAGTAACAGCAACTCTTGCAGTTAAAACGTACATAAGGGAAAAGGGGCCGACAACCGGAAAATTCGATCGAAATTCAAATTGACTCGGCATTCGCCGTTGTTGATTTTCTACGATCCACCATCACTGAAACGCGACATTTCTTTACCAGTACGTGCATTGAACAAAAATCTTCTATATGTCCTTAACATTGAAGCGATGATATAGCAGTTACTTTTCTATCACCAGACGGCTGCATCTGTCCCGTTTCGTGCTGCACCATAGATCATTGTTTCCTGGCAGGCATATACGATACGATCCACTTACCAGCATGATGTCCCCATCCGACATGTCGTTCATCGAAGAGCGTAGACCGGCTCCTATCGACCGACTTTTTGTCGAAATTCTCATTTACATATTTCATATGAGTGTTCTCGACCGCGGTTCTTACTTCGAGCATTTCGATGTTATTGACTACCAGGGGGGCCCATGGAAGCTTGGGCAAATATGCTCGCCCTGGAGGCAAATTGCCAACAACACATCTACCTTGTAGACACATATCACTTGCCGATGATGGAGTCCGTGAAGGATCCCGTGTCTAGGTTCAAGGTAACATTGGAGCGCTCTTCCTGCCTTCCCCTGGACCTGCGGTTATTCCTTAGCTACGGGTATCCTCTCGAGGTGAAGAGTACGATCTATCAGCTAGCTATTGCTCAGTCGTGGCGGTGGGAGCACTTAACCATCACCCCTGATCGCGATGTTCTTCCTTTTTTATCCGACATACCTGGCTGTCAGCTTAACAAACTATCTCACCTGACAGTCCATTGTCATGAATTGCGGACACCTCAGCATATCGATGCATTCCAGGACCCCCCCGCTTTGCGTACTGTTGAACTTCTTACCAACTCCGCGGGCGACCACTTCGAACTGCCATGGAATAATATCGTCGCATTCTTCGACTATACGTATTGGGGGTTTCCTGAACACGTACGTCATGTTATTGATGTGATTCAGCAGTGCGCAAACCTACAGATACTTCATATGCAATTGTTATACTTTTCACCCTCCGAAGTGGTTAGCATTACCCCTCCGTTTCGATCAAGTTTGCGAGATCTCACGGCATGTCAAGGTGCCATATTTCGGAGCGTAATTTTGCCCCAATTAGAGAAAATACGTGTCGTTCCTAGCGCGAATGCACTTTGTCCTGATGACGCTCTTCCAGATCTTCCGAGCCTCCTCCAATGCTTGCAGTGTTCTCTCGTATCACTCGAGCTCGTCGATGTCATCTTCACTGACATTATTTTTCACATTCTCCATTGCACCCCACACATCAACACTCTCAAACTTTCCACACAATGCTGGGCCACCGGCTACGATCGCATATTCAAAGCCCTCATTGACCGCTTGGCTTCCCATCCCTCTACTCAGCAAAGCTTTCTTCCTCTCCTCAGGAATCTTCATATCACTATCGATGATGTCTTCATAAACATACCCTGTGCTTTCGTTGATCATGTTTTCTTTGACATGGTATCTTCTAGATGGAACACTAGGATCTTGTCGGCCGTCACCCTGGATATGTCGGAGCCAGGGAAGGACTTGAGTTGGGGATTGACTCAGGAACATATCAAAGAGTTTCGCAAGTACCAAAAAGATGGATTGGGTATCAAACTTGGCGTCTTACGTGTCGATCGCGAAGCTGAAGGCGTTTCCTTTATGAGGAAGAGATACGTCTAAACTTTAAATATCGTTTCCTCAGTTGTAGAATATTGACCATTGTCGCTGTTGTCCGACCACTAAATCTGAACTGACTACTTAATGGAATACAGTGATATATTAGTGGCAGGACTCATGAGAATATGTGCAATGTGCACTCCGGTGATAAGCGGGGTCTTACATCTGTTTTTCGACCTGCGAGACGCAACTTGGTAGGGCCTAGGCCCCGGCTTGAATTTCAAATTTACGCCAAAATTGAAGCGGCGTTTCCCGGCATGTTACATTTGAACTTGATCTATGTATTAAATTAACCCTGTCTGTGACGCTTGAACCCACGAAACTACAATGAAAATGTCCGAACATGGTGTGATCCCTGTGAGCAACCGATAATATCACACCATATCTCCCTGTTTCCCTTCCCAGTCCTCTGACTCGGACACTTTTTGGGTACCCATAGGCGTCATCTCATGGCGCTCTACCTGCACGAAGACCTCGGTGGTATTAGCGGTCAATCGAACCACGTCGTCCTTCTACGAAACGAAGGTGAGCGCTTTCACCATCACGTCCAATAAGTAGGTCGAGACGTACCTTCCTAGACGAATCCAAGTTCGTTTTCGATGACATAGAGTACGACCATCCAGAGCGGGCGTTGAGGCTGCTCATGAGCGCGTTGGTATAGAGCTTCCCGAGCATGCCGGTGAATATTATATGGACGCTTGGTGAGGCCTGAAAAACATGATAAAGTCACAAGGTCCAAAGCAGAGATGAAAGATGCAGCGTACAATGGCAAGAAACGTTATGAGATCCATCATTGCGCAGAAGGAAGTAATAAATCCCGTTTGAATGGTAACTGAAGGTAGATAAGCAATGAATGAGAGGAACAGAATCATAGAGATGCAAAGAAGGTCATACGCCGGATAATCCTATCCATCAGCTCATCGGACTGCTCGAATCCGGTTTTGTGACCGCGCTGTGGAAGTCTTGTTAGGCGGACGCGTTGGTTTAACATCGTAGAAGCCGCTTACGCTACAAGAAGAAGAGTTAGCCAGCTTCCTTGTCATCGAACGAGTGAGCGTATGGCGTACAGATACCACACCAAAGCCCCGGTGATCAGGAAGTCGCAAATACAACTCGATACAAGCCAGATAATCACAGTGACTTTGAATTTCTGAAAGTCCGTTACTGCCTCTTGAGCGTTGGCTTCGGCGGCTGTAGCTATACCACCAGCTAGGGGAGTAGTTAGGATCAAACTAAAGACGACTCGGAGAAGACTAGGACGCACCGACTGCTAGGAGCGCTGTGACGCATACACTCGTTGTGGATATCCAGCTGGACGTGAGGACCTTAACGCGCCATGCGAAGAAGAGCTGCACCCCTCCCGCCATAATTGCCTGTGGTATTTGGTAAGTGCGGCAATGAAAGTCAAGAGAGATGCTGACCGTTAGTGCCTCGTCTGGCGGTTAAGGAAGATATCGTGTTAACGGGGACCAGATGGGAAAAGGATGTACAGGACATACTAGCGGCGCCCACTGTGAATTAATTCTGCGTTAGAGGTTGATGTGTAAAGGGAATCGTGACTCACTGCTTGTAGAGCGCGTGTAAGACTTCGAATTACCTAAGAGTACAAGGTGAAGATTAATCCATAAAAGGGACGTGAATATGCTCACCAAAGTTTAGTATTAACCCAATGTACATATCAATCATGTACAAAACAGATCCAGCTACGTTAACCAGCAAAAGGGTATAGACCTGCTTCCAGAATAAGCTTACGTTTGGCCAAGGCAACAAGAAACGACTTGCAAATATTCGGATCCAGAGATGATCACGGCTGAAACCAGAGTTTATATTAGGAATGGAATCGTAGAGGAGAAAACGAAATACAGACCGCTGATATTTGATAAAATACATGTAGTATTGCACAAATGCCATGCCCAGCAAAATCAGATTGAACATCAGGCCCAGGAATAAGGGACCCAATCTAAAAAATCTCCGATCAGAAACGTAAGAAAGCAGAAGGACGAAACCATACGTAGCAGCAGCCGGATTCATGACGGTCAATTGGTTGAAAGGCGACTTTTGACTTCTTTAAATACGGACGGTCTCGCAAGGGGTTCAATCTTAGGTTCCGTCTGCGCAATATCCTTTGTCTTCAAGAACAAGACGCAGGATTATCTCAATAACCATCAGCGTGAAAAGGAGGAGTAATTTGACAGCCTCCTGCGGTACCGCACTCACATACCGGCGGCAGCCGCGGGTCAGCTAATTTCAAATTGTACTCAACAGATTGCAGTAATAGGCTGGAGGGGAGCTGGCGCCATCTAAACAAAAAAAAACTGAAATTTGGACGGCACTATGCTACGTTGACGGTTTCTGGCGGTAAAATTTTCGGCCCAGCGATATCTCTATTTCTCCAAAATACGTTTTTGGTGCTTACATAGTTTTCGGCTGATCGTCTAGATCTCCAAGGGGTGCTCTTTTCAGGTGGCTCTGTGCCAAGAATTTCACGGTAAATCAACTCATTACACTCTTATCCTTGATGGTAAACTCCAGTCCAGATTTGAGGATTCACGTCTCAAAATTACTATCAGACAGTACTTATTGTTCAGATTAAGCACTCAGGAGACGCATCAAGTTATTACAGAGGCACAAGCAAGGTACCTGTGCGCCGTGTTCCTATTCTCGAACACGCTCGATCTGACAGCGATGCATATTTGACAGTCTCTCATCATCATTACACGGCACAATGAACTTTAACTTCTCACAGCGTCACATAACAGCAGACTCCCCCCAGGTGCCAATACACGTTTGATACATTCAGTCTTCCTGGATTGCTTACCAGCTGACAGAAAGCACATTCGGTCTGTTAATATGAATTCTCATGAGTCATTATTGGAATTCGGCATCAACCTCATCCGCTTGCTTGGAACGATACTGACAATAACAAAGTCGGACGACTCGTCCTGTCGTCCCGGGAAATATCATTAAGCGAGGGGGATATTAATAACTATCCGAGACATTCGATCTATCTGGGTTCCCGATAACAGCATGGAACCCGCGGTACCTAATTTTATCGACGCTTCAATTCCTTTTGCCAAGGTCATGGGTCGGACGCTATCATTTCCTCGTACTGGTATTGCAGACACGGATTGACTAGACTTAATGAAATCGAAGCTGCTCTCCTCCGGCAGCCGAAAATCATCTATGTTCACCCCAACTCCGGTTCCTCGCGTACGCGGTTCAAAGTCGGTCCGGTCCATACGGACTTCCCGTCAAGACGGACGCTTTAAATATGTCCCGAGTGACAAGGATCATTGATATCCACTGGTATGCATTGCGAGTTAAGATCATTGGACGTGTGAGCTCTGAATCTGGTTGCTCTCGATAAATAATATTACACCTTGATACATATCCCATAAGGTAGCCGCTAAAAGTAGAATCGGAACAAAAAGTACACGACACAAACAGATCTACCCGAGATCATCAAACATGGGATTCGTCCGCCTTGATTCGATGCAAGGTGTCAAGTTCCAATGAATGCGTCGACTTATTCTGCTTCTGTGGAATGGAAATAGTGAGAATTGAAGTTTCCCTTGCGAAAGAAAACAAATTCTCACTATATCTGAAGAAGCATCGTCTGTAATATGGGGCTGGCAATCGACTTCGATTGCCATATCTCCCGGCTTAATGCAGGACGTCAGTTGTAAGAGCTTTCATTAGGGGCCAATGCTCACCCTAGCAACCTGTAGCCTCGTCCCAGCTGAAAACGACTCGGACGTTAACCTGTGTACGCCACTTAGAGATCTGAATCGCTTCCGTGAGTTCAAGGTCGCCTAGTGTCAGGTTAGTCACACTTTGAAGTTAGATATGAAACGATACCCTCTTACCAGGACGGAAACGCTATACACTATGCGAGAATGTTAGTCGTAGCGTGCGCGGTGAAAGGAACGCCGGATGTACTTCGACACAGGACTGCGTATAAACCGACAAAGATCAGATTATCGCTCCAGACGGTCTGTCCAAAGACGATCAGGGCTAAATTTATGGCACTTAGACAATAACTTACAGCGGTAACGAAGCAAAGAATAGCAAAAATGCTGTATGCCAGTCATCAATCGTCTGCTCCATGTATTCCACGGTACCTGCCTATTAAGAAACCCCGTATTCAGAGAGTACAAAACAAGCCTGTTGATAATGTGGTTTGTTCTGCGGACACCTGTCATATGAATTGCAACAAGGTTTGAAGGAAGGTGGTACATACTGTGCATTTTGCGTCTTACTCTTTAGGAGCATATAGATGAGAGAGGAAGAGATCAGCTTGGGACGAATTAGTAGGACAGTCGAATATCACAGTCAATGACGCACGATATCGGCGCTGTACCCGAAGACCAATAGCTTGGCAATGTTCTTTAGTTGTCCAAGCTGGGTAGTTGATGTAAGAGATTGGCTGTAAATTAACTTGCGTTAACTGAGCGACCGTCCATAGCATCCTGAAACTTACCATCGCGCGTAGTAGTCTATGGATAAAAGCCATCTTAGTCAAACAATCGGGTACGATCGGGAGCCAGCTACTCACACAGGGTAACCACGAAATTTCCGATGACTAGGCTGCTCTGAGGGATACTGAGTAGAGAGATACATTCAGAGAAGATCGACGTACAATAAAGGGGGCAAGAAAGCGATTTCTTTGGCTCACTAGACAGCATATGAGCTTGATAAGAATATACGAAAGACAGTGTCCAAATAAACCCACCGACATAAACTCTCCATGTGAAGAAGCTAATGGTAATAGAACTAATTTAACCCACGTGTTCATGTATTGGACAGAGACGCGATACACACCCTTGGCAAACCAACCCTTGACATGCCTACAGGAAAATATTCAGCAAGAGGGAGTCTTAAAAACAGGTAACATCTCCGCACCGTTAGAACCAGTTGTATTAAAAAGGTCCTAGACGTTTGCATATATGACGATAGTAGTTCAGGACAAGCAGCGACATGGCTCACCAGAGCAGCCTGGTTAAGATCAACGGATTGGCGAACCCTTTGATCAAATAGATGTACAGAGCGTGGGTGATGAAGATTTGATGCGAAGTGTCGAGGAGACTGGTATGTGAGGATGGTATCAAGTCAATGAAAGAGAGCGA
Source organism: Guyanagaster necrorhizus (assembly GCF_019112545.1). NCBI lineage: Eukaryota > Fungi > Basidiomycota > Agaricomycetes > Agaricales > Physalacriaceae > Guyanagaster > Guyanagaster necrorhizus. The sequence goes on from NW_025064938.1 coordinate 169,297, forward strand.
GGATCACTTACCACACAACCGCAACTACACACTTCATACCGATATGGTCCCTCGGGTAGTCCTATAAAAACGGTCGATATTCAATTCCTCTTTCAAACCATCGAAAACGGCGGCGTACCGAGTAATACTCGTAGGTATGCAATATCGTACTCCCCCAAATGCTGTGTTATCGGTTGAGCAATACCGACTCGGAGCTCCAGGACGATGTATCACCAACCTCGCTGCAATTCTGGATACGGGATCAGGCCTCATGAATCGAGAGCAAAAAAGGGGGGGAAAGAACTTACATTGTCCCGATGAGAAGGGCTCCCATCTAAAGCAAAGAAATCAGCCAACGAATCAGGATCCGAATTGAGGACTTGCCGTATTGTCAAGAGCTGGGAGGGCCATCGTAGTACTCATGCTTGATGCTTGAGGAGATGATCCACCCATCCCGTGAAGGAAGTGCTATTATATATAGCAGAACCCGCTCCAAGATAGAGCCCGAAGCAGAGAACGAGGTTTAATTGTACCTTGTTCAGTTTTTTGATGAGATTCGCTGTGATGTCATTTCTCACATCTAGGCGGTCTCTGGAAGTCTGCGGTAATCCGCTCAATCGTCGCAGACAACTTCCACCTTCAGGGTTCTATGATGTGGCCGTGTGTATGAACGAGGCCTCAGGCAAGAGGGCGGGTTATCAAGTTGACGCGCTTGACGGTGATGAAATCAAGAAGTGGGAAGAAAGTCTCGGATGGAAGAGATTTCTTGCGGAGAATTTGCGGGAAGGAGGGGAGAGCAAGGTCATGTGGGAACTTCGAAGATGGGTGTTGTCGTCTGATCATGATCGAAGTCCCAGGCAGCCGTCCTGGGTGACGCTTTATGCGGTCTCGACCGAACGGGAAATTCCGACCTCATAGAAAAAAAATTCCGAATATAAACGTCCTGCCATGCGGTTTCTGCGAATCAACGAAGGAACTAGGTGAATTTTAGGTAGGACTCTTGATGGGGAAGATTTGCACGTCCGCGATCTTATACATCCTGTGAATATGAAGATCATACATGGGCATTGTGACGCAGAATTTGTCAAACGCAGTCAATATGGCCTCGAAGAGAAGCATTTACATCTCGATGCGAAAGTAAGACAGTGATATTGGTGCTTTTTTGTCCTGGATAGTACCGAAAATCAGTGATGCTTCTACCGATAAGAAGGAACCCCATACCGTAAACATGCCAATGGCTTCGTCAGACTAGGGATTGAACAGATGTTGCAGTCTTAGTTCCGACTGAAGACATGTCCTAGGACTGAGGTACATTAGAAAGATATCCCTTGCATGTGTGGAATGTGAATGTTTAGGATACCGGCGTCTTCATCTGCAGCTGGCAAACTTATGTAAGATATTCGCAGAGGAGGTATCTCCATTCATATCAAATCCGGGACGAAGACTGCGATTCATTTGTGCCTCAACCGCCAATAAAGGAAAACCAAAGGTAACGTAAAAATCAAATCCCACCTAAAACGGGAACAACCCTCATCGCGGAGATATCAATGGCGAATGCGTTTCCTCCTGTACAAGGCATGTCCGCTACGCACCAATCAGTTCTCGACTATAAACACAGAAGACTTACCAGACTCCGGGTCGAAGCTCACAACCCATTGAACATCTCCAAGCTCCGATCCGCGTGGTTCAACTTTAAAAACAACGTAAGCAACCCTAGCGCCACAGAAGAACTGACCGTATAAATATATCTTCGGTTTGCTCTAGATACCCGACACATGCGCCGGCTTTTGGATGTCAAGTCGAAGATATTAGGCAAAGTGAAACGTAGAGCACACGAATCCTGTCGTCGATACAAAAGTCCAGGGAGATAAAGCGTCATCGCAGGTCTTGATTTAAGGAATGTTCGTTGTGCTCCATAGCCCTGACATCATATTCTGTTCAACGAACCTGTATGAGAAAACATTAGAAGCATTGGTAGTGAGACCCACCAATAGGAACTAGGCTGTCGTACTGCTTTCGAGCCTTCGTCGAAGTCATTTTGGATGAAATCTGATCGGTTTGCTTTTGGCCACCACATATGCCATCGAACTTTAAGGGTCGGAATCGGGCGGCCATGCTGCAGATTCCAAACGTCTGTGGCTTCGAGCCCCAACCATGTTTTCGTCGCTCTCCCCATGATATCCCAAACGGGACGTTCGAATATCGAAGAGACTAGAATCATTGCATAACCGCTCCACGCTTCGCAAACTGTAGATGCGCGGTATGTTGTTTCGGCCTCGGGAATTTAGGGATTTAACAAAAAATCTGTGAACGACGGTGATTGCGGCTGTGTGGTACAGAGGAGAGGGCGATGACGGCAATTTTAGGAGGATGGCGGGCCAGGGCTAGCTTATATATGTCAAACCCCCGCAGAATGTAAGATGCCGTCGACATTTTTGGTCTCGCATGACACGAACAGAAGGCAACAAGTTATGGCATTGCACGAAAGGGCAACAGTGAATGCGCTATGATTGTATGACGACAGCCTAAAGATATCGTTGAGGTATTGTTGAACACCGGAGGAGTTGGAAGAACGCACATCGTCATGACAACTCTCGATACGTAGGATCATAATCAATGCTTCTTTATTCTGCACGGGTGTAAGTAAGAGAGAGGAAAAAACTGTACAATAGACACGAACCTGTAGACTATCGTCCCATGATATTGTTTTTCTGGGCCATTCATATCACCGGCAAGCAGCATCTTCTCACGCTGACCATCATAACTCGCAATATCGGGAGAACTTGTGAAATTGAAATAGCACCCTCCGCGGATACTAAATTTGAGAATCTCACGTATTCGGCATGTCAGATATCCCAGCCAAGACCAAACGTGAAGGACAGTTCGACACCAAGTTATCTATCCCCGACAAAAATATTTCAGAGCTTGCCACTCTAAGGTTCTTTTCTACACATCGAACAACCACAGAAGCGCAGATGGGCTAGCCGACGCATTGATAAACCACACATGGCATGAAAAGGAGCGCCTGTACGGGTTTGAGAATTGTCTCTGGTTCTCTTGTGCATGGCATCATGTTATCCGATTTCTTCGCAGTAGAGCATACCACGGATGGCGATGGAGGATCAAGGAGAGTACGGTATGAATTGCGATGGTCAGGTTGAACAAGCGATGACCCGGTCCGGTCCGGCATCGCCGCAAAAGCCCCTCTTCGGAAGACTGTTACTCTTGCGGTATACAAGCAAGTGATAGGCCCTAGTCAAGAAATACATCCAGAGAAGAGACAGAAAAGGTAGTGAAACAGAAAGCGGCAGTTGGGGATACGGCATTTTTAAGATGAAAGACAGAAATCGACCAAATCTGCTGCCTGTATCCATATATCAAGGGTCGGATTCGAAGGCATATGCTGTGCCAGCTCGTCTTTGGCGTGACTGTCTATATCAGAGTGATCCATGGAGTGCGGTACCCCTACCGCTCGACTTCAATGCAAAAATAGCACATTAGCTTCAGTCAAAAACGAGGACTGGATACATACCACTGCATTATGATATTCGTGGACAGGTAGTGGTTCCGCTTCCGAATTCGATAAAAGCTGCGTCCGAAAATCATATTTTCATTTTGGCTGACCAAGAGGTACGTCAGTCCGGTGGCAAAGTGGCGAATCACGGAAGCATGCTAAACCGCCACAGAATCAGAAGACAATTATTCATCAGAGAAGCCTGACACTTACGGTTGACATTGTAGGAGATGATGCGACAAGACGAGCTCCAACCATCTTCCATTTCCTCAGTTGAATGGGGTGGCGTTCGTTGGCCTTCCGACTATCCATCGGCCTTCGGTGGGCTCTTGGCGCATGACTCTCCAAAACGTCGGAAGATCAGAAACCGTGGACATCCATGTCTCAAGAATGTGCCTGCTCGTCATCGCTTAGCCCAGCACTACATATCCCCGTCAGTCTTCAGAGACCGAATTCGGAATTGCTCGTGATCTAGTACTAGTCCTGCATGGGAAAGAAACACCCGGCACCCAGATATTTGGAAACCGGGTCAGTGTTTGTAAGAATACAAAACCATGGAAAATGTTACAACACCTAGATCTCAGTCAAGAATCATCTAGACTCCGAGGTCAAAAGACACGGTGAAGACGGTCGACCTGCTGATGGCCCATGCGTGGGCATGGTTCTCATTATCACCTTGACTACTGTGTACGCGTGTTCAAGCTAGAAAGATGCCGCCATGCGAGCCACCCAGAAAGCAGTGTCGGTTCGGAACATTGTGATGGAAGGAGACGTTCCACATGGTGCATACGCTCTAAGCCATCTGGGAAGTTCCTGAGGCTTCAGCACTGTGCGCAAAGTAATACACCAGCCTTTCCAACTTAGACAAGCCGTAAAATCACCTTCCTGTCGATAAACATCGCATCGCCAAGGTTTGTCGGTCCGGTTCCCGTTCCAACCGAGTACAGTGTTAAATTATCTGATGTTAAATGGATGGATGGGAATCGCCCTTAAAGACCCTGGAATATGCTGCTGATCGAAGAGGTATCATGGTTGGTCACTCGAGATCTTAACCGCAGGCGCTGAAAATAACATGAAAGGTCTCATTAGGCGACAAGGAAGAGCCCAATAAGAAACGACATACTCATAAGCTTAATTTGTTACACATCATTAGAATTCCCTGGCCATAAGAGTTCGAACATAAAATTCGTTTTTGACCGTTGAAGAGGGATAAGAGAAATCTTGTATTGGAGTCCTTGTCCTAATTGTTCTCCTACGTAAACAGAGGCCGCTTTAGAGCGCTCGAGTCTATGAATCTCTCCTGCGGTGAGAGAGGGAGTAATGACAGACTTGTGCAGTAGACGTACATGTACCAATCTGCGCAAGTGTCCCAATTTATTGATTCTGCCAGAGATAAAGATGATTTTTCTCTCATACCGTCCAACTCGGAACTCAAGAGTCAGCTCCATTCACCTAGAGAAGTAGAATCCTGGACGACAATAATGAAAGTGACTCCGAAGCGATGCTTGGCATAGCAGACACAGAATCAAGTCGCGTGGTGCTGTTGACGGGCCATCTGCACCGCCACCACGTGTCGCTGACGTCGCAACTTCCATCACCTTGCGTTCAATATTTTGGCAACATTTTAGAGGCATGTTCCAATTCCCGCACGCTTTTGATGAATGGTGATGATGATAGAGGTTTAAAAAGTTTGCGTCCGTACTATTGTACATTTCGTGTTGAAAACAGAAGAACAATCAAAGCGCATTGTGAGCCTTCAAGTACTCTTCAGCATGCTGCTTAGCTCCTGCCGAAACTCGGGGATCTAAACCGACTGAGTGAGCACATACAAGCTCTGTGCCAAAGACTTACTATGCAAAGCTGCCTTGTATCCAGCAATAACTCGAGTTTCGTGCTCCGAGTCAGACTTAAGACCACTAGGATCAATTCCTGCGGCTTCAAGGACCTCGCGAGCATGCTGTTTGGCTTCTTTGGATGTCCCCTCATCTAAAATACCGGTTAGCCGATCCGATTAAAGGAATAGTGAAACGAAACCCACTATGAAGTGTAGCCTTGTATCCGCCTGAATAACTGCTTAGCGTCAACGGCATTCAATGAAACGGCAATCTTACCGAGGGTACGTTTCATATGGTGCTCCTCCTCCTGCACGTTTACTCCAGTTAGCTCGTTAAGCCGCTCTTGCGCAAGTGCTTTGGCATCCTCGGATGTGTTCGGATTGCTGATAGTCGCTTTGAGTCCAGAGATCACGTGCGCAGGGTCTTTTTGATGTGCTAAATTCAGGTTTCTGTAAAGAACGAAGCGAAGAAGTGAAGAAAACCCTTACAAGGTGCAGAAGCCATGGTTCGTACTATGGTAAAGCGTCGAAGGTGTTGCATTTGGGCTCCGGAGGTTTCACTGCTTTTTGTCACGGGAATTTGTATGTCTTAGGTACAGGTATGATTCATGAATGACGATGTGGGTACGGGCTAGCGGGACATCCGCTTTGGGAGGTTCCTATTGTTCCAAACACACAGAAATTTCCGATCACCTGATTTCCCTCCCTAAAGCGAACTAAAAAGAAAGGCCAGCCAGAATTGTGTTTGGAATGTAAGAGGACTTGGCCACGATCCTCGATCCCGAAACAAGATTTGCACCTCAGTTAAGAGCAATCTGTCGAAACCTGTAGTCGTCATTTACTCGAATCAAATTTATCTTTGATAATCGACTGGAATCTACAGGATAGCAGAGTACAAGGAGCAAGCCCCCGACCACACAGCTGGCAGTACATTGGACCTCTTGCGGTTAGAGGAGAATACTTGCGTGTGGTCGAGCATGTCGGTCGAATTGAACAAAATGATACAGTCCTGGGGGGTTTTCCTGCGGTAGAAACGTGTTCTTATCTACTTGCTTCATCCATCGACGTTAAGCATTCCCATTGTTTTTTCTCTTTTCTGGTGCCTCCGCGTGCTCTGTCTATCCGTACTCCGTTAATTTTGCAGTCTAAATTCTAAAAGATGAATACATGGAACTCGGTCTTAAAACCGCATTCAGAAATGGGATGGACTTTCATCAGATAAAAAACCTATGCTGAGATCACGTAAACGTGTCTGGAATGACCGTTTCAGCCCGCATCGTTACACGAATATCCTGGTGGAGCGAACACTTTATGTTTCTCCAACAAACGTTCGAGATGGACTCCAGGGATATCATTAATATCAGGTCCCCTAAATTTCTAGGTCCCCTGTGTTATAATCAAGTGTTCTTATGTGACTATTGCACTGCAGCTTCCCATCCTCATCAAACATTCCGACATGAACAGATGATCATGTCGCCGTCTCAGGGTCTGGATACGCTTGATGAACATCATGATTGTAGCTTTCCTCATAAGTGTCACCACGGTGGGGTTTCGACGCAACGCGGGCAACAAGGAGGGTTGGTGCAATTCCCTAGAAATCAATAAAACCAATAAATATGAAGAAGGTATTCCAGATACCTTGATATACGCCACGATGATGTCTGCGTAAAAGCAATCATCGGAATCACGAATCACGAGCGCCAGGTAGACGACCAGCGATAGAGAGTAGATGGCCGAGGACTCGACCAGGACCTCCAGGATGTCAAAATACACATGAACACCCGAAACTCGCAGTATACGATACACGATGAGTGCTGTGCACATCAGCGTCGTGGCCAGGGTCAACGAGATGTACATCACGGTAAAATCAATCTGCGAGACAACCCCTCCTGTATCAGTGATATCCTCAGTCGTGTCGAGGAGAATACTGTACAGCTGTATCACCTTTGCGACTGGAAGATGCAAGTGTTTAGAGTGCGATGAAAAGACGTTCTGCAGCTTACCGGATCCTGCAACGGCACAAACTGTGGGAAAGATGACGATTCGCCACTGTCGATCCCAAATGACCCAACAGCGCCATACCTGCAAAAAAAAAAATCCAGCGAGGGCGCGAAAGACATAAGGAACAAACAAACGATGGTAATGTCGACAAGGAATGTGCTGAAACCGCCCGTGATTCCATCGACGAGCTGGTAAGCTATCCACCAAGGGCCGGAAAGCTCTGCAGCTTGGAATACAGTATAAAAGTTATCCCCGTGTCCTATGAACGCACGACGCAGGAAGGCCCAGTCGAACCCAAATCCGATCGTCGCGAGAATGTAGAGCAAAACGATTATGATAAGCAAAAATTTTCTTCCAGAAGGAGGTCTCGAAACTGCACAGATTAAGAAAATAGAAAAGAGGATCAAAATAGGACATACGTTGGGTCCAGAGGGTGATGGATATCACACCTGTGTATAAGCCTGAAGCCCGACTTTAGAAAGGTGCAAGGAAGGGTGAGAGCAGCATACCCTGAAGGAATGTTTCGAGAATCATTCGATTTAGGTCCAGGTCTAAGCTCCCGAATATTTCCTGTCTTTCCCCCAGGGAAATGTTCCATGATGTCGATTCCATGGGGAGAAGAACAGCTATAGAACCTTGATATGTGCTCTCTTACGCAGGAGGGTAATTATAGGATGATGCTATCTGATCAATGATCATCATCCGCGTCTACGGTGTCATGGTTAAGCGTGATTGGATGAGACATGTATCAGGAATGCACCTGCGGATAATTGCTGTAACAACCATGGGAAATATCGCGAACACCAGCAAAGACTTGGGCGTAAACCCTCAGGCGTCGTTGGGAAACCTAGCACTGCGGCTGTAACTATCTAGTCTGCACCAGGGGAAGATGTGATTATTACGAAAGACGAGAAGTAAAATTTCAATTTACATTAATTGCTGCTCCCTTTCATAATGTGTATATTTGCCGCAGTAGCTGTTCCACGATTAAAATTTTTGCTCTGGAAGCTTATCAGACGGAGCTGTCGACAATCAACATTTACCATGACAAATGAAACACATCATATCAAGCACTAGCGACATCCGAAATTTCCTCTGGATATGATTCGTTGTGGACTTGGAGGGAAGGAAAGCCATAAATGATTGGACAAGAGACTCGCGACGAATTGTCCATCAGACTGAGGCCGTCTGACTACAATAAGATGAATTTAGATCGATGCTTTCCACTTAGAACAACAACTTACATCAATACCGACTCTATTTCTCTTAGTCTCCGTGCGGCTTTTCCACACCTCAGAGTTCTTTCCGAGTTCTTGGGACTACATCTAGAAGCAACATCAAGCAATCTCCACGTGCGGTACGTTAAGGCAGGTTCATGAACCTACAGTTCGCTCTTACCTTCGCATTTGGCGGATTGCTAAATTCACACTGTGAGCGTTGGGCACGGTCCGGTCCCTCCGCGACCACGTGCTCTTTAGGGCAGGATTACTGTAGTTCTCCGCTCGTCTGTAGCTAGATCCTAGGACTATCACCAGCGATTCCCCATTCTCCCTCTCAGATCGAACGATACGGTTCGAACACCAAGGATGGCCCGAATATTTGTTTACATTTCCCAAGTTCCCCAACGGTTCCCAATAGTCAATCGGGTTCAGGGGCTTGATAAACTTTAAAAGTCGACTGCAAAAATCCGTGGTTCTTCATGACGACTTTTTATTGGTGCGTTCCTCGATGTATTAGCTGGAATGAAACGAAAACACTGTTTCGATATAGCTATGGAAATGCAAAGATCTTGTCAGAGAATTTAATTCGTCTCCATGATTTCGTCCCGAAGACAGCAGGCATTGCCCTCACATTTATACTATTTTGTCACATTAATAAAAGGACGAGTGTATTTGTGTTGCTATTTGTCTTACTATCTAACATCCCCACCATACGAACATCTGATTTTGATTCGATTTTAGATGTCCGACGTGCCCGCATTTGATACTTGACAACCCGGTTTCTATCTTCTGGCTCTCCTGATATTATAAATGGTATATCACTGCTTTCAATTTCATCCCTTTGCTATTTCTCAAGCAAGAGCTGTAGGACAGCGTCTTCCTTGCGGGTCAAGCTGAACCCGAGCGTCATTCATTTCACCTTTTCTCTCATTTATAACGAGGCATTTTCCTTTCATTTTGGATTCAACATCCCTCGCGAAATTAAGTGAACAGAGTTAAAGTTGCATGTCTGTTACGATTCATGACATACAATCCCGCTGACGATATTCCCAAAGGACCTTCCTCTTGAATACCTTTCCGCACACCTGAAGATTGAAGTTCGATGGGCGGGCATCATAGTTCCGGGTTCGGCCATCAAGGTTCTTGGCATAATATGGTTCCCCCATCTGGCGACGAAGGTTCAGGTGACGATGATAGCACAGGAACTTCAGCTTCGAACAGGTTAGCCCTTATCTTGATACTATGCCTTCATCTGCGGACTGAAAATATTCAGGAAACGGCAATTCCTTTTTCGCTCAGATCCCCAGTACAGCTGGCACGCTGTCGATCAAACAAGGTTCGTCATATGCCTCCTCGCGATACGGAACAACACCCATCCTGGCTTCGTGCAGATCCCGGAATGTTTCGCCTACCCACCTCATTGTAGGAAGTTACATTGTCGCAATCATCCTGTTCGTTATCGTGATCTCCCACATTCGAAGAAGACAGCGACGACGTGCACGAATAGAATCATCATTTTCGGAAGAGGTGGACGTTGTGGATTTGGAAGACCAAAAGATCTCAGCAGCTGCCGAGGACTAGTATGAAGAACTATCACGCTATTTCCCTACGCATTAAAGTATGCTGTGTTTATAAACAAGGTGGCAATTGGTCATTATGATGCTAGCTCTGTGGAAGCCATAGTAAGAATTATTGTATACGAAACGAAGCGGGGCGAATTTCGGTAAAGCTCATCGGACGTTTATGATGCGCTGCTCGGAATGTCTATAGATATTCCATATAACAAACACACAGATCACCGATACACTCCAATCCTCCTCATTAATTCCATTGGGGCATCAATCGGGCTAGGACCTTGCGGTAAGCCTAACAGCTGCTCAAACTGCAGTCTAAACTGCTCGACAAGCTCACGGTCAAGCATCCACGCATCGAAGAGCTTCGTATCCAGCATACTCCCATATTCCCCTAATGCTGCATGGACACTCAATGAGCACGACGAAACCCAATATTAGTTAGTCACGACGTACGCTTGAGGCCCTCCTTGGGCGGAACGTCACTTCTGACGCTCCATCCCCCACCAGCCAGTACGCTCTGGTAGTCCACCGACAACAACCAATTCATGTAAAGCTGGGCAGCGGCAGGGTGTTCGGCAGTATTGAATATCGCCGCACGCTGTGCCCATATGACCGATGTGCTCGAGTCCGAGTCTGGGGGTAGCTGCTCGACAATACCGGTGCTTGCATTAGGGAATCCCGCGGTCGTTGTGAATGTCACAGCTTCGGTTCCGGAGGAAAGGAGGACCGTAGACAGAGTAGCGGTCCCTCGAACCCAAGTGATACCCTGCGCGATGAAGTCGTAGATAGCCTGCCAGCCATGGGTTTGTTGGATTTTGTAGAACCTTCGAGGATGGATAATGAAGTAGAGGTCAATGCGAAGAAGAGGGATACGTACTCGAATAGTACAGCGTCGTCATCATTGGGATACGTGCTTACAATACGATTCTGCCATTTCGGGTCGAGGTAGTCCAGGAATTCCTTTGGGGCATCGGAGACATTGGTTTTCGCCGTTGCGTAGGTGTTGGAGAAGAGGTAGTAAGCCATTCCTCTGTGAGAACAGGTCCGTGGGTATAGAAGACGAGGGGGACGATATACACGTACACGAAAGCGCCATCAGGATCTTTGATGTCGTCTGGCACTTGATCCCATCCCGCGGGTTTGTATTTGAGAAGCTTCCATGGCGTTAGAGCCATCAACGCTATAGAAGACAATACTTACTCGCCCCTCGCTCTTCCACCGAACGAAGTCGTGGTACGTCTGCAGATGTGCAACGTCCACTCCTGCTTTCCCGGTGAGGTTCAGGGACCGGTCAATAATCCCATCCTGGTACTTGTGTGAAAAATAAGAAATATCCCAATAAGGCGGTGGTGGGACTTACTTTGGAAAGATCGACCGTGATGGTAATATTTATATTAGGGAATCTTTCCTGGAAAGATTGGACAAAGGGATCTTGCTGAACACTCGTATCGCCGCCAGCTCGGACAAGGAGCTGGCCCCCTTCGGCAATGGCGAGCTCGTAGAGCTCATCAAGCGACTGTGTCTCCACAGCTACGGGCGTAGGAGAAATAGAGCTGATGTTAGATCCAGATAGACCTCCCAGCGATCCAAAGATCGGTTTAAAGAGTGGAGCGGCAGACGCCACAGTAAAGTATGTAGTGAGGAGAAAAAGAGTGACACGCATGGGTAAAAGAATGGACGCCGATGAAGGGCTACGGCTTTCCGTCGCTAAGCTCTGGTCTTTTATAACACCATGCGTTGTTCGGCATCCCTTTACCCTGCCAGAGAGCTGAGAGTCATGTACGGACGCCTAACGACATGGCATACGACATGGAAATGGCGGCGCAATCCCACACCGGAGTTAGGTGCAGTTTACAATCTATGGCCGCATCAGCGCCGAAGGTTCAACCTTGCTCTATGACAGCTCTTGCAGTGCTCAGAAAGATCTCGAAAGTCAAGGTTCTAGTCCTAAAAGCGCCCTTCTGTTAAATGATAACCAATTCTTGTAATATGATAATATATGTCCTTACATTCAGACCAATCGTGTAGCAGAGGGTGGCGTAACATTTGCCTATGTCCGTTCTGACATTTGGATTGGGACCGGAACTGAGCCGATATTGAGAAGGTGGATACCGTCCTCCGATTGGCCATGCTTATCCCACTTTCCTTTGCATCGTTATTTTCGGTGCACGAAGAACCAGGGACCTGGGTGACCGTGTTTGATCATTATGACCCTACTCAGCCGGTAGCAAGTGTGTCAGTGAAAACGTCGCGTGTCACAAGAGGCCTCGAAAATTGGCTAATTTGCATAGAATTTCGTGTCTTCGGAGTGATCTCTGGAATCCCCGTATTAGTACTTGAAGCTGTATCCACGACGACCACAGTGTGGACCTTGTCACTAGATTTCATATTCGAGTCAGTCATACCGACGAGCTCAAGGAGGAAGGAGAATAAGTACTGATATCATACCTATTCATCGCTTCGGCTCCCCTTTTCGTGGCAAGTCTCGCATAGGATATTCTCTATATCGGGTCAGCTTTTCAGAGGACTTGCCAGCTCTCTCATTTGTGCAGCAGTGCATACCTTTGGGACGGGGAGATCGCGACCCTACAACTTGCTCTGGACTAGTGGGCGTTTTTGGTTTACCATGGAATTTCACTTTAGAACTTTTTAAAATCCCCTTTTTATTCATTTGGTTTTTGGCTCCTCGATTCTTTATTTTTTGTATGCGAGCAGTACAGTACATTCCCTGCTTATCGCCCTCACAATCATCGAGAAATCTGAGCTTTTGCCATTGTCGACGTCGCCTATCGTACAAGATCTGGCTTTTAGCACCCTCCCTCAACTTTCTTCAGAATTTAGATGCGCCTTCTGTGATGAGACATCTCTCTTTAAAATCTGTGTGATTGACAGTGTACATTTTAGGAACGAGATGTATCATCCTGTAGCTACGCGATAGATCAGTTAATTAACGGGGCACCTTGATTTGAGCGAAACCATCTGCTGAGGATGTGGTAGATCTCTATTGATAACACTGAGGGTATGGAGATCATACGGTTTCCTTGCCCAACGATGTTTAATGACCATCATCCGGGTGATTATAATCAGTATCGCCTTCCCTGAAACAGCCGACCAAGGGAGGATGATTCTCCCACATAGCGACCATCTTTTCTCGGCGGTAGGTCGCTTTAGCATGGGCTGAAACGCGTCCGACAAGCAGTGTTGGGGCGATGGCCTTCAGGGTTTCAGATCATCGTCCAAAAGCAACGGGATATAAACCCACCTTGATGTAAGCGGCTATAATGTCGATGTAGAAGGCGGGGTGAGAATTCTTCTGTACTAGTAGTGCAAGATAGACGATTAATGAAAGAGAGTACATCGCTGACGACTCGATCAGCATCTCGATGAGTTTGTGGGACGTGCTCATCCCTGGAGCGTGTCGAATGAGACGGTAAACAATTAGGATTGTGCACGTGAGGGTTGTGGAGAGCGTCAGGAGGATGTATATCAACGGCCAGTTAATTTCGGTGACGAAGTGGCTGGTCCCACTGATATCGGGGTTGGTGGACTCACGGAAAGTGCTGAATATTTCCATGGCCTTCATGGCTGAGATGCTGAGTGAAGGCATGTCTGGGAATGAAGAACGGGACTTACCCGTCCCGGCTACCGCGAAAACCATTGGTACAAATATCACTCGCCACTGGCGATTCCAGAGGATCCAGCAACGCCATATCTAACCACAAGTCAGTTATTCTTGATTGACTGACGGAATGAGATGGCCTACGATAGTGATATCGACTAAAAGCGTGGTTGTACCACCGGCGACGCTACCGATGATGTTATATGCTCTCCACCACGGCCCATTGTCTGCCAGCGCTGTGAAGACAGTGTAATAATTGTTGCCATGTCCGATAAATGCGCGGCGCTTAAAGACCCAGTCGATCGCGAACTCTATCGTGGAGAGAACGTAAAGCGTGATGATGATGATATGCAGGAATGTAGTGCATAACTTCTTCGGAGAGGAGGCTGTAGGGAGATTTTATCAAATTGGTCCGGTCAGGAATGTGAGTCGGCATACATATAACCCGTAAAGTGACTGCTATTATGCCGGTGTATAGGCCTGTGAAGTGAACTTTTAAAAGAGATATTTCCGTAACACAGAATGGCCTCACCGTGTACCAAGGATTGCAGAATAATGCAGTTCAGAGATATGTTAAGTCCGTCAAAAATGACGTTCCTATCATTTTGGGAAAGGTCTGGCAGAGGAGCCTCCATGGCATATAAACAAGGAGGCATGAGCATCACCACGGTCTCATATACCCTGCTGCTGAAGAATTTGATGGAATACTAAACGAGAGAAGAGGACGGCATGAGAACGAACACTCCACGCATCTCAATACTTTGGCCTCATTTGTGGCAGCACAGACATCGGCGGTGACCCCAGAACAATCACTGCGACATGATATCTTACCACTATTTTACAGCTTTGACCTGTCACGAAACATCCAGAGCTCTGAGGTATTTCAAGAAGATGTGGACCATACCTCAACAAGAACCTGTGTTGATAAATACGCTGTATGGTAAGCTCGCGGTTACGTGCTATGAATGTACAATATATAATCATCATATGAGTGGCAAAACGAAACCTCATCAGTGATGAAGCCACAAGGATCGTAATGCACAGCTGTCCACAGAACAGCCTTCATCTCCTGCTTGATCAACATTTGTTGGAATCTGAGAGAGAATTCGAGCAATCCGGCATTCCGGCATGCTGAGTAAGGAAAGCATCTGAGGGAAATTGAAGGAATTAGGTAGAAATTACTAGAAAGGGTGTAGTCTAGTATAAATATGAGAAGTCAATGGGGAAACTCCTCAGGAGTTTGTAACCCAAAAGTCTTACA
The DNA here is from genome assembly GCF_019112545.1 of Guyanagaster necrorhizus. NCBI lineage: Eukaryota > Fungi > Basidiomycota > Agaricomycetes > Agaricales > Physalacriaceae > Guyanagaster > Guyanagaster necrorhizus. The sequence goes on from NW_025064938.1 coordinate 184,299, forward strand.
AGCATGTACTCTGGATACAGGCCAAATCTTAACAACATTTGTTCTGACTTGTGCGACATCAGCCCCCTCAGGAAATTTGAAATTAAATAACTGAAGCGTTGATGTAATGTGAGTCACGCGATTCGAATTTCAAATTATCTCCAGTGCTTTTTCCTTCCTTTCCACTGCGTACGATCAGTGCCTGCTCGCCCTCCCTCCCACAGGCCCGCTGGCGCTCCCAACACGAATAGCACGAACAGGAAGCGTTTGATTTCCGATGACACGAATGCACCGCTGACTGGAATTTAATGAACAATGGTCGCCAGGTCAAGAAATGTTCAAGGCGGCATTGGCAGCATTTGTCGATATGCTATTGGATATCGTACTCTCTGTACGTGGTTATATGCGCATTTGTCTTGTTCTACGAGCTCATCCATGCCATAGGTATTTGTACTGTTGGATCCTCTGGACCTGCTGCATCTAGCGCGCCTATCGAAGGCCCTCCGCCGCGTCCTGATGTCAAAATCTTCCATTTCGGCGTAGACCTCTGCTAGAAGAAACATCGTAGGATGCTCTGAGTCGCTTCATGGCCTAACTGAGCCCGCTTGGTCTTTGTCCCCATCTGCCATGTATGTCGTTTTCATTTTGATGGATATCTTTGCTCAACGTCTCTGTAGTTCTGCTATAGAGCATCAGTGAAAACACCGCAGCTTGTGTTCTTGACGCGTATATGCATTGTGTGTATACCACTAGAGTGAGCCCCAATGTCTTCATTCCCAAAAAGTCAGCTTATACTATCGTCTTAGCACGCTCTCCACTGTTGATCTCCAACGCGATCCGGAATGCGCTCGAACTGATGCACGGACACTGCTCGTAGCGACCTTTTGCCTTTGAGTACGTCCTGTAGTCATCGTTTTTACACAATGCCCTGACCACTTTCTAGAGCATGGTGGAAAGCGTCGTCCGAAGAAAACATGCCTGGTGCGAAACTATGAAGAGATAAGATATGTCAGGCTTTGCTTGCCTGTAGTACCGAAAACGAGCGCAACATGCTCATGCAATCTAGATCAAATTCTATGGCTTGCTTGCAAGAGGTCTGTGTCTGTTTCGCTGTCGTTGCCTGTTTCCTTATTGATCTTCTTCTTGGCAGAGGGTATCTGAGTGCTCTTCTTGGCTCTCGCGAAAGCAGGTCGATAAGGACAAGGAGATCTAAAAGCTGAAAGGAGATCGCCTAGGCGTGAGTTCCTTTCGCTGTATTCGAAGATGATCCTCATTTTCCCACTAGTATCCAATAGAAACTTGTGGACCTGGGATATGGACCGGAATTGGCGGTCCTGCCTAGTATAGATGTTCCTGCGATGCATAGTGTTGTGAACCATACTTGGCCTCTCACCGATCAAAGTGTGTTGCTTTTTCATACGCCGGGTATACCCATTAACACGATTCTTCTCCAGTCTGGACCAATATCCAAAGGGTGATTGTCAAGTACATGCAAGCAATGAAAGTTAAATGCCTGGCTCGAGAACACCATGAGCTTCTCGAAAGTCGGAGGAAGCTCGCTATCGATTACCTTCGTATGTGCAAGACCCTGGCTCCGAGTACCCTCTTCCCTCTGATGCTCGACTTCTTCGAACTGCCTCCAATCCGAAAGATCATCCAGCTGCCGTCGAACGAAACAGTCACCCGAGGCCACATTCATCGACTCACGGTACTCTGGGGAAGGACTCCCTCTCGGCTTAGGAGGAATTATCCCAGGTCCCCTTGCTCAGAATGTTCTCGTTTTTTTGCAAGGACTACACGATCTTTTCGCATAGCTTGAACCGGCATTACCGGAAGATCAAGCCAGTGTATATCAAGCTGCTATTCGACCCCGAGACCATGTCACATTCTTGCCTCAGTTTAGGGGGTACGACTATCGCGCCGACAACGGCGAGCTCCGGCGTACCGCAGATATATCCATATATCCATTCGTGTTCCGTGGAGCACGACCTGCCTCGAGAGCAACGACCGAGTCCCCGAGGTCGTCAGTGCTGTCATCAACTTTGTTGGTGGAGATCCCGAGATGGCCACCGCCGAGGACCTGGCTGATGCCATCAGGAGAAGTACGCGCATGATGGAGCGGCACCGGTCCCTACATTTGAACTTCACGGGTGGAGAGACTTTGTAAGCATCCCTTTTGCTTGTCCGTGCATCTATTGATTACATCAAGGTCAAGCATGTCCTGATAGAGCACTATGAAGACACAACGCCGCAGGAAGACTACGTGAAACTTATCAATCCTGATATATCTGGGCGGACGACTGGTTCATACTGGAGTCAGTGTTCGATGGGGAGCGTGGGGCATGATTTTCTCCCTGAGCAGAGGAGTGCGCGGACCACGGATAGGATCGCCATCGCCCCGGAGGGACATCCGTTGCGAGCTACGGTAGGGATGGGGTCGCCTCGCTCTTCCATTTTGGCTTGGTTGTCATCCATTTTCTTGCCATACAATAACAGTTCCTTACCGGGCTTGTTTTGAAAGATGAGCGTGCAAGGAAAAATCCTAGAACTTTCAATCACACAAAGGTGGCGCTCGGAAAGTCATGGCCTTCCTCCAATACAACAAACAGGTTTTATGGCTCAATAATCATATTCTAAATCAAAGTCTTTCACACACTACCTAACGTCTCAAGAGTCTCCTCCTGGTATTGCGCTCAATAGGCTGGTTGTCACTGAGCCAATTGATAGACTCGTCTGACCACTTATAACAGTGTACATCCTCATAACCCGTAATTCTTGAGACGCCCTCAGCGCAGCGTCAAAGTATACATAGTCTATCCCGAACGGCCCAGCGAGCGACCATCAACTCATTTTCTCCGTGCTCTTCTTTAACTACAGCTTTGATTTGTTGCTCATACTCCGACGTCCAACCCCCACGATTGATTACCGGTGGCAAGTAAGACAGACGTATTTATCCTCGTCGGGTGTGAACGCTGAAATCGTCGCGAATCTTCCCTTGCGCGTGACTAGAGAAGCGTCTCGGAGTACGTTTTCATCTCTTCCTGATCTCTCCAGCGCCATCTTATTCTGTGAAGATGATATGGTGCCGCTCATAGAGGCGCTGTGCTGCTCGTGGGACTCGCGTCGTTTGTGGTGAGTGACTTTGGCATTGGGGCGGGGGGCAAAGGAAGAAATTCGGCAGACAGATTTGCTTTTTATACTGTACTATCGGGACTGGCTGTTGCTGGGACATTATAAAGGGGGGGGGGGTGGATTTTAATTCACGTTTTAAAGAGAGCGCAGACCGTGCCTGCCCAGAAACGAGATAAGAAGTTAGGAGAAAAGTGAAGAACAGATTTCTTTATGATATGCACCATCATTTTCTTTCTATATGGAAGCCTGGCGCTGGGCTTGTACATAAGTGGGTATATCTACTAAGAGAGAGAATACAACTTTCTGAGGACAAAACTAAAATTATAGGGAAAAGCAGCAGGAGGGAACGGTACTGGGGGGGACATTAACCACGCATATTATTGACGGTAGTCTTTTGACCCTCCAAATCTTCTGTGGCCGAACTATACTCCTGTTCTTTGGCTTTGTATGTACCCCTGGCACGATACCATTGCCGCAAAACAATGAGAACTAGGAGAAGAACTGCGATGCCCCATACAATGTCGAAGCGAATACCTGTATTACCCGAGGTACCGTCGCTCGTCCGTTCGAATAATGCACGTTTACTGTTTCGAAAGTATCAGCAAGAGCTAACGGACGTGGAAGAATGCGAATACAAACTCATCTGGTCCAGTGTTGTGAATGACGGTGGGGAAAGAGAACTTCGGAGTGCTTTGTGTGCTTGGGTTGTTTCCCATTGTGAATTGGAAGACTAAGACGTAGAAGCTACTAGCAAGAAATAAGTCTGCGTGCTTGTCCGAACTGTGGGCAACGTACTTTGGTTGCAGTGAACTAACTACCTTGCAAAGGTAACGGCACTTGATGATGCCGTCTGCAGCCCGATGCGTAGGTTTTATACGGATTGGAAAAGATACAAAGGAACAGTCACGGATCCAGTAAGCCTGCCTGGAGGGAACTCAGAAAGAGATCAACATCCAACTAACGACGGAACTGATATCAACCTTTAGTTGTTCCCAGCGAGACGGACTTCATGTAAGAATATGTTCCACTTTGTTGAACTCCCATTTTCCAAAGGTTTTTTTTTAGACGAGACGCGCAAATGGATCCGTTACTCTACGAAAAGAATAAGAGTAAGGACATGATAAAGATAATGTGTAACAGATATTCCAAGCCGTGTGGGGGCATCATAGTATTTAAAGGACATCCAGGACGGTGTCAGAGAATGCGAGATACCAGTCACTATGAGCGCCAGGTTACCCGGAGATTTATGTTCTGATAGCTCAGATTATGATCCGAAACTACCGGTAGGCAAGCTGGATAGTGCATATCTATATCTGCAAGTCATTTGGGTGCCTGAATTAACGGTAATTTGATGATTAGCTGAAAATCAAATGATACATCACATCAAAGATATTAATGGCCGGTGAGTAATATAAACTAGACTGTCGCTTCCCTTGTATCGTTATATGTGGACAGAGAGCGACGGCCGTTAGGATACATGATATCAGGCAGAGGGACAGGCGTCAATGCCCGGACATTGTGGTAAAACCGGTACGAACCGAGGTGTTGCAACCGTAATCGTAAGAATGGTCCAGGAGATGAAAGAAGTGGATACCCGGCCTAGGTACGGTTAAAGATAGTAGTATAAAATCTGCTTTTCCTGATATGCGATGGCCAATCTGCAAGAGAATCTTTTGTTTGTACCTGTCACCTAAGATATTTGGGTCATGCTGGTGAGTGACTGATAGTCAATGGACCACCACAGAATGGCGGGCAGATGATTTCAGTTGATCAGTGCAGACCATGTCAGCAGCTACGCACCCAGAAATAAGATAGATGGATATATCAAGCTAGGGGAAAAGTGAAGTTCCTTTGGCCTTAGGGTACAGTGTGCTATATTTGGTACAGATCATCGCAAGTGCCCACACTCGTCAGATTCGACCGTCGGGTGCTGTGCATTACTCAGCTGGTTTTCTTTTCTTTGCTTGAACTTTCTAGTATATTCTCTAAAAAGTAGTATAAAAAACTGTATGTAGAACAGAAAACCCTTCTGCATTTTCCTTCAAGGATTCCCTGTTACTTGGTAATTTTCTTCCTTATCCAACATACAGTACCTGCGGAAGGCTACAATTGGCTTCGCGTCGGTCGTGGGTGAAAAGAAAGATCGGGCCGCTCAGGCGGTGGCTGTGTCGAAAAGAACATGCCGGACCGCGGCTCCTGCTCATCTAGTCTTAGTTTGCAGCATCCTGCGATTGGTGTCGAGCTATTTTCCCTGTGTTTCTCAGAAGGTTCATTACTTCATATTCCTTTTCCTTGTGGGGTGATTGACACTGTCACCGCAGCCTGTAACGTCACTGAGAAGCCTGAGCTATTCAACTTGCCGTAAAACAAAATGATGTTTAGCGATCGTTCTTCACCCAGACCATTTCGATTAGGTTTCCCGAACATTATGTCCTGCTTTCCGGCTGTGTGATGTACGAAACATCATTTTCTTTCTGTATGGAAGCCTAGCGCTGGATTTGTTCATAGGTAAGTATATTCACTACCAAACGAAACTTTATCAGACTAAAACTAAAAAAAAAAACTACGGGGAAAAGCAGAAGGGAGCCACGCTTGGAGGGATATTATCAACGCGCATTGTTGGCGATATTCTTTTGACTCTCCAAATCGTCTGTTGCTGGACGATGCTCCTGTTCTATGCCTTTGTATGTCCTCCTGTCACGATGCCATTGCCGCAGAACAACGAGAACTAGGAGCAGAACCGTGACGCCCCATAAGATGTCGAAGCGAATACCGGTCCTTGAGGTGCAGTCATTGTTGTCACCGGGCCAGTCAAACACAGATCGTTTACTGTGAAATAAATAGTGAGAGCTAACGCAGGCAGAAAGAGAGTGAGCACGAACTCGTTGTCTGGATGGTAGTCGTGAATGGTGCCGGTGTAAGAGAACTCAGAGGTGCTTTGCGAGCTTCCCATTATGATATTTAGTCGAAGAGCCTAGTACGAAGTGATAAATCTGAGAATTATAGCAACGGGAGACAATGTACCTTGCTTGCAGTGAAGAATCTTGGCAAAGGTGGTGGAACTGTACGACGTCGTCTCCGATTCTGCAGAGGTTTTATAAGGCTTCGGGAAGATGCAAAGGGACAGTCGCGGATTCAGTAAATGTGCCTGTAAGAAACACAGACATCAAAACAATGCGCTGCGCAGAGTTGATATCGGATGTCAGCCTGAGTGTCAGAGAGTGATGGATGCATACTCTATCGCAATTAATGAGCTAAAACATCATTTTATGCATTAAATTTAGAAGTAATCCTAATGGACATTAGGTCAAACAAATGCAACGAGGTACGGTCGATACATACCGCTTGGGTCTAAGATGATCCTGGGTCTTCTTTTTTTCTTTTCCTTTGCAAAGAAGGCTCTGGCTGATAGATACCCATGTTTTCCTGTGCAGAAATCTTCATGATGAAAGAGGATCAGAAGCTTGATATTCACCATATACTCACCATGAAAACGAGGTTCCCCACGTGGTGGCTGTGCCGATCGCTTAGGACTCCGCCTCGACGTGACTGTTTGCTGTGCTTTTCATGCCTGTTTCAGCGCGTCTCTCCTTGATTCCCTTTCCCTGGCCATATAACTTAATGCATCGAGGAACGAGTCTCTAGAATCTTTTTTTTTTCTACAGTGCGCTGGCACGGCGGCCCCTGTTCGTTGTCCAGTTTAGTTCCGTCGTATCATTTCTATGCATGCATAACTGAGAAGAGATGTTTGCATAAGATAAAATAAAGGGTAAGTCAAGAAGTCCATTGAATTCGCTCCTTGATCATACCGGACCTAGACCCTCGACAGCGAAAGGTGCATCGTACCTTATTTACGTTGTCCCTTACCAAAGTAAATCACTTAGAATCATGATATACCGCCAACGGGCTACGTTTGTAATTGTAGCATCCATCAGCATCCGATCCCGTAATTATAGTCTCTACGGTGAATGGGCACCCTTCGGCTTTGGTTCTCTTCATGGCGGTTCTAGTCCCAATCCAAAGATACAGTTCCTATCTACCCATACGGTGACCAAGCGCTTATTTTCTAAGGTGGTCGGTATTTCAGGGCAATGGAAAATGCTTCATCAAAGCGCTGGAACTGATCTCCATGATACGTTGTAGGACTGGAACATGACGCCACCGTTTCCAACTGGTGAAACGTCTCCGGTGATTCCAGTGATCGCCACATTTTTTGATCCCTCTGGGTGTGTTATAGAGTCTACATATATTAAGAAACTGTCAAACACCCTGCTCTACAAATTTCCATGGAATCTCCCCCAGCTGACCTTTCTCCAGAAGATAGGAAACTCATATTTCGCAGTCTTGACCTAAATCTGAATCATACAATTCTGGAATCATTATTGCAGGGTGACGCCGTTATTCTTGGTGCTTCTCTTCTATTAAAGTTCATATATGGTCATAGGCTTGTATACCCTTCTCATAGCAATCACTCTATGGACCATATGTTCGTCTCTCTTCTTCGATTGACCCATAGGCTAATCTAATGTCTCATCCAGTTTCCTCTCCCAAGAAATCCGGACATACCTTCCTGCCTACAGTCATTTTGATTCTATACATTCTCACGACAATTTCTTATGGGTTTGACTGGGCGTACCAGCGGCGCGCATTCATTGAGAACGGGGACAACTTTTTCAGTATCTTTGTTGCGCTCCAGAGTATCAGCCCGTGGTGGAGAGCATACGAACTCGTTGATGGTATTAGCGGTGGTATGAGCACATTTCTCGTCGACATCACCATTGTATGCCTTCTCTTCTTTCTTCGTCAGTCTAAGCTTACATACATCTCTTAGGTATGGCGTTGTTGGGTGCTTTGGGACCGTCAATGGAGGATTGTCCTTATACCAGCTCTTTGCACGGTAGCCGGGACAAGTAAGTGCCCTCATAGCTGTCATTACTTGCGGTCTGATCAAAGATCGTAGTCGCAAAGGCCATGCAAATCCGTAGTGTTTTCATCAACACAACCAGCGAAATCGGCGACACCGGAGGCTTCGTAGCAGAGATCAACTGGCCACTGATCTATATCTCCTTGACACTGGCCACGACACTCCTGTGTACCCTATTGATCGTCTACCGCATCGTTCGCCTGGCATCAGGAGTGGGCTCATACGGGAAGATTGTCGAGATTGTGATTGAATCCTCAGCGATGTATTCACTGACACTGATTGTGTACCTGGCCCTGGTTGCGAGAAATCTGCAATCGGGCTATTATGCAGATATCATTATGGCATATATCAAGGTGAGGGGCCGCTGTGCGTGCTTTATTCTTTCAAGGAGCTGAAATTTCTGTGCCACGGCAGGTCATTGCACCTACGCTCCTCGTTGGACGAGTCTCAGCCAGTTCGAATTCAAGCTCTAACAGTCAGACAATAGTCCATTCCACAAAGGACCGTAGCTCTGTGTTGAGCAGATTCATAGCAAGAAGGCGAGAGACGGCTTCCATTTATCGGAATGGCAACGATTCCACTACCTCGTCGCAGACTTATTATAAGCCGAGGATGGATAATGTCTAATACTGAAGCCTGCGGCATTGACAGTGGTTATTATTACACTTTGTAAATTAAGATTACGTTACCTGTGAGCGATCCTTGATATTAATAGAATGCAATGTAGCCTGGAACAATTATCCTTTTATTTCCGTCTATTCAATCAGAACCACAAGGAGTCTTGTTATAGACGAATATGATCACATTTCCCCTCTTCAGATCTTCTGTAGCCGAACTAGCCGGTTGGCAAACTTTGGACTCGAATGCTGTGAACCTATGCCGCCGATGACGCCACCAGCCTCTGAACACTACGACCTACGACTATGATGAGCCCCGACAATCCCCATACGAGAGCGAGCATCAAATTGCCTGGGTTACGTGTCTATCAGCATTAGCTTCTGTTTGAAGAGAAGAGAGAGGCATACTACGGGAAGTCACTGTAAAGCGCTTCACGTTTTCTGCTTAGGAAATTAAGGTGAAACTGCGAAAAGAGATACCGTAATAAATGATGTACCCTAATAAGGATACGGATCGATTGATATATCCGGACGATACCTGAGTTGTGTTGGTCCCCAACCTCCCTTTAGAAGCGATGGAGCCAAATGGTTCAAATCCGCCACTGATTTTGTTTCCCACCCTAGCTTCAGAGATGTTTGAATGAATCTACGTTGAAGCGCAAAGTGAAATGAAGGAGTCTGCTGCAATGCAATGAGGATGCACACCACAGTATTTTGGCTATGCAAAAGTTACGCACTATTATGATGCTCAAGATGAGTAATTGATGAGTAAATTGGTCGCGGATATCACTTATGCTCAATGGCCTATAATTAGCTGCTGGCAGTTCCCTTGCCGTCGCTAACGGATCTTCGGAAAACCTGACGAAGCGAAGATACCGTGGTCGCCAGTCGGCGGTGATTGGAAGATATTCGGAGCCCTGGCACGGTCCGGTGCCTCCGGGATCACGTGTTGCATGGCCGGAGATGCCTGCTTGTCCGTAGCTGCAACTGAGACCATCGCTAGCCGTTGCCGATTCCTAGCGATACGGTTCCAATATGTCTTAACTTGCGAAATTTTGTCGTACAAGCGCTCATTTTATCAGACTTCTGTCATTCTATTTGTATTCTCGGGGACTTCGTATATCGTGGGACGCCCTTGTAACTAAACAGAATGAGTTTCATATCGAAGTCTACGCCATGTCAAGAAACGCATCAAGGGCCTTTTCAGGATCATCCCAATGCACCTAATAAAGGCAGCATAAGTTCGGGATGTACGACGATATTACTCCACGGACAGACACGCACAAAATGATTAGCCCCTTTGATAATCTTGTGATGGAATTCCTTCGCACCCGCTCCCCTTAGCTTCTTCGAATCGTCCTGCACAGCCCACAAGCCAGCAATACCAAAAGCACACGTCTTGTCTCCACAGACAAACGATCTCCTCATATTCGGAAACACCTCCGAGTCCAAAAAAGCTTTCCGATACGCGCCCAGAATCTGTTTCGAGAAAAAGAACAAGAACGGCAGATCCGTCGCTGCATCCTCCCCATAGCGCTGAATCTCCAGAGGCACACCGTTGAAGAATGTGGGCGCACGAGAAGGGGAGGCCAAAACCCAGGACAGCTTGTCAAGGTCACGCCCCACGATGTCGGTATGGTCAAAATAAGACGTGCACCACTGCACGAACGCGGCTAGGCGGAGGTTCTCCGGAACCGTGTTGTCTACGAGGAACGTCCAGTTCTGCTTAAGGGTGGGTAACCCTAGTGCGGTTGGGGCGGGTTCTGTCGCGGATTAGAGTTTGAGTAGGGAAAGACAAGGCCGAGGCGTACCGTAAAGAATTAAGGAACGCATGTAGTCACTTAGACGACTGAGGACGTCCTGTGGAAGTGAATCGACGCTTGATATTGCCATAGGAGCAAAGGTCGCGCCGATAGACCATCCAAGGAATGCGACCCCACCACCGCTCGAGATCGACGGAAGCTTGAATTTCTGTATGAAGATATCAATGAAAATAGCAATTTCATGCCCTCGAGCCTCGACTAATGCCTCTCGCTGAGAATCGTCAGTACCTCCAGTTTCAGTGATTATGAGTTCCTCCACGGAGAGTAGCGTCGAACCAGGAAAGGGACGCCTATTCAGCGCGACAAAGCGCACGCCTTTGGATGGAGCGAGATCTATCACTCGCTGGAAAATCTCTGGAAATGTGCCATAGGGGGAATGCTCAAAAAGAGAACAGGACGGTACTGACCCTTGGTAAAGATCATACCATGAATGGCAAAGATAGTGATGTACGACGGCTGGGCAGGCGCGCCGCTGTCAATGTAGGATAGCTCGACGCCGGCCGATGTATTAACTACGAGAGTGTTTAGTATCATGATATGGTGAGGATTACTGATAGGATTGAACAGACCGCCCATAATATATTATCAGCCTGGTGAAAATATGGACCCAGAGTGAAATTCTATTTGATGGTGAGAAGGCGGCAATCACGCTGGACCTTCTGACCGCGTGATGGCGGGCGCTGTCGTCGAATTTTGCATACGGTCCAAATCGTCGGAGACGCCAAAAGTACGCCTGTCATCGCCAAAGAATAAACCTCCGGCTATGTAGGTATTGAGAGGTGTGTTTGACTCTCCAGTAAAACTTACTGCGATGGATAGGCAGATAATAGCCGTCCCGAGATGGCCACTTGCTGAATAGCCGCTCGGGCATATCGCTATAGGGTTCAACTAAATGCTGAAAGGAAATAGAGAAGGTGCAATAGAACATCAAGATTCCGGGTGTGGCTAGAGTTGGGAAGGGCATGGTAAGAGTAATGGATGAGTACAGCATGAGGAGCTATATCATGACAGATCAAACCAACGTTCAAAGTTAGAAGCTCGGGATTCTCATGGGTGCTGGGGTAAATCAAGGAAAGGAGCTATTGCCGCAGTTGATGCAGACTACTCTTCCATTCCTCCAGGATCACAGGCAATGTTCTTCCTCAACCACGACGTTTCAGTAAGCCAGAATTGACAAAAAGTTTGGGCATTAAAGCAGAAAGCAGTCTGTCTAGATAGGCAACTGAAAGAGGCTGAAGTTTTCTCCGTGTAACTCTTGCGGGAATCTGAGATCACTGAGCGATGTAATAAGTATCCGCGCACAAGGGCAAGACATCTGTGCGATGAATGATATCGATTAGACAGCGCCTTCATCACCAATGTGATATAGCTTCCAAGGGGATTATAAACTGCGTTCTGTAATATCATGCAGCATGATTTATATGGTCCAATTATAAATAGAAGGATATCAAAAACTGACATCTAGATTAACAACTTTTCTCATACAAGATTCATGAACGCCTCCAAACCCAACGATATACGATCTAGCCATCCAAGGTCCTGCACCTCTACAAAGACAAAATGCACCGAAATAAATTTCGAGACAGTGACGCGTATAGCCTGTATAGGTACCATCAAGATGCGGCCACAGTCTAAGATAAAAGGCATACCTGATTTATTTTTACTCTTTCTTCATCATACTGGAACTTGAAATGTTTTCTACTCAGCCGAGTTCACGGTCGAGAGCCATCCAAAGCAGTACCATCAGTTCGGATTATCGAGCGAATAGGTGGCTGGCTGATCCTAGGTTGCAAACGAATAAACATGAATCAAAGAGAAGGAGAAAAAGGCATGCGTTCACCTATATATATAAAATAGCCACGCTGAACAAAAGTGACAGGGCACAAAATATCCAATATCCGAGCTATGCATGGTTGGTATCGTACATACGAAGGGTCCGTCCAAGCAAGAAAAGAGCCATCGAGGGTTCTGAGCAAGTCCTGAGTACTTTATTCAAGTCATGTAGCGACGGAGTAACAGATCCATACTACAGCTTGACGTCTGAATCTGCAGTGTTACATATAACACGTGCTGTATATGCACGAAGTACGCGCAGGGATAGGGGTACAGTAGGAGAGGCAGTCCAGGTAGGTCCTGGCAAGAGGAAAGATAGGCCATAACTTTGATTCATGTTTGCCTTCGCCTTCCCGTGTCGCATGTAGCCGCCGGCTCTCCAGGCGCCTTCGCTCAACTTTCGTTTTCACCCCATACATAGCAATGGTTCCTGTTTCTCCATCCACTTCATTGGTATAAAGCTCCATTATAACGCCCAAGCCTTCCGCAGGCTTAAAGCACGGCAATTTGGCCCGACCCATGGCAGCGGTAACAAATTAAAGCTTCTCAAGCTCAACTCAAGTTTCAGTTTCTTACGGACCAGGCTCAACAAAAATCTACACGAATCAGTTTTCTATTACTAACTCAAAGCTTCCAGTCTAAGAAAGTGACGCGCGTTCATATCACCTAATAGAGTACACTGTTAGCTATAATGTAGACCTCATACAGCGTAGCGATAAGCAGAAACGCGGTGAGGGTGCTCGACGGACCGTATTCAATATATATAGTCCATCCCGACATAAGGGGGTATCGAGCTCGGCCGGCGGGATACGACGGAGCTCCTGCTTGCTAATCCAACATCCAGTTCTGCGAACATCCAGGACTTGCACATCGTATGGTACGTGACATGGGATATCCGTGACCTCACTGCATTGTCTTGGTGTTTCATTTGCTGCGCACAATAAAGTTTTTGAACTTCGCTGAACGCCACTCTCGAAATGCTGCAATATGGCACCTTTTAGGACAGTCTGGGCCAGTCGAAGCACAAGCGTTGGAAATTTGACAAAGGAGCAATCTTTGTCTTTATCATTGTCCGTGCCCTATATATTAGCGCTGAACTTTCACAGCGCTCATGTTCTTCCACCTTTGCCAGTATTTTCATTTCTACGAGGTATCCCATCGGTTATAAGCCTCCATATTCCTGCTGAATCCGTATCACCTTCCAGGAGCCGACCTTGATATCATGACCAGCGAAATTTCTTGTTCGATCTGTGGATCTAAAGGCGAATGTGAGGTGAACCATGGAATAAAAATGCCCCAGCTAACGATGGTTAGGCCCTCAAAAGGAGCAAATACGTGTTAAAGAACCTTCCGAGCGGGAACCAATCCAGAACTTTGGCGATTTACCTGCAAATGTCCTAAGGAAGATCTTCCTCCTCCTCCTGGATGAAAACGGGTTTAACTTCAGCGACATCATACAAGGACCGTGGGTATTTACATACGTATGCAGCTCCTGGAGAGCCGTTGCTCTTACCTATCCTTGCTTATGGTCCAATATCATTGTCGACCATTCCTCATTCCGCGCACATAAGAGTCACATCGTCTGGGCTCCGATGTACTTGAAGCAACCCTTTCCTCATTCCATCATTCATGACCCTCTCTCCCTGCTCTCTACCGTCCTCTCACGGGCTGGCGCCCATGACCTCTCCTTACACGTGGACTTCTCGAAAGGATATATCAACCCATACGAACGATTTATCATGCGGTTGCTTCTCTTGCGATTATCCCAAAAATCAAACCAGTGGAGTATTGTCTTCCTCCATTTACCACGCAACATGGTAGACGGCCTTTTTGGTATTTACCGCCAGCTTCCGAAGCTCATAAGCCTGCATCTCGCGATAAGCACATGCGAAGAGGCGTGGAAAGATGACATGATCACGGCGTTTGAGACAGCGCCGATGTTGGTGTTCGTTACATTGCAAGGACTGTCGTTCACCACCTGGATCTTGCTTCCATGGCGGCAGCTTGTGTATTTCTACGACGACCGAAATTCACAATATATTTAGATTCCAGGTGACGCCGGTAGACAAGGAAGAATGGATCCTGTATCCCGTGAAATAAACAAATATCATGTTTTAGCGAGAGACATTTCCCGTCGTTAGCAAGACAGTCTGATGATGGTAGGAACTGAATACTGATGCCCCCTCTTTCACTTTTACCACCACCACCACTGGGACGCTTACCGTATTGTCTGAAATGTATTTTGTTCGTAAAGATGGAAGAAGGCGAAATGTGCAAAGGTTACTTCCCTACCAGTGTGTATTTTAACACTCCAATGCATCCTTCCAGAAACCCAAAGTGAAATCGAGTCTAATGTCCGCACTGCCATCTGATGTAATGAAGGTCTCATACGTCTCCTACATTCTGGGCAAGTAGGCCTAGAGAAAAGAAACGAAGCTGATGTCACAGCCTCGGATTGCGAGCCTTCCACCAAAATTGCTTAGCGAAATATTCGCTCTCGCATTAGGAAATGATTTTTTCAATCCGTCACATACCCAGACCGGTCCGTGGGCACTCAGCTACGTATGTCGTTCATGGAGATCTGCGGCATGTAGTGATTCTGCGCTCTGGACGTCTATCATTATCGATGACAGCTCTGTCCATTGATATGCAGGCTACATGTCCAGCCCTATAATTTGCAAATTCTGCATAACACACTAGAATATGCTAGTAACTGAGAATCATTAGCCAGTAAAGGACTATGGCTGAGGCTCC
>NW_025064939.1:0-3516 GCF_019112545.1 Guyanagaster necrorhizus
TCTACTTGTTAGCTTGTTGTCATCATGCTATCTCTCCGTTCGGTACCTATTTACTCAGATACCTTTCTTTGGGTCTCAGTTCTCTGTTCTAAAGGCATGTCCCATCAGCACATCAATGGCTGTGCATCTTTGATCAATGTGATCAGAATTGCCGATCATATTTCGATCATAGTCTTTTTATTTTTAGCATATCATCTTGTAATAGTATTAGTGCATTTAGGGCCAAGTGCTGGGACCTCACATGCAGCCTAACCCCTCTGGTATTAGTCTGTTACTAGGCCATGCACTCTGCTTATTGTTACTCCAGTTTATCATTATGATAGCGAGGTTTCTGTGTGCTCTAGTCCTATTTTCTGTTACATGCTTACTGGCCTGGAATGCGGCCCATGTATTCGCAATTTTCACAATTTTACATGCCTGAACGAGGAGAGGGCATGTCAGCGGGCTAAGGAGGCAGAGGAGGCATTGAGGGAGGCAGCTCAGAGGTCGGCTGAGGAGAGGGAGGCTGTGGAGAGGGAGGCCACGGAGGCGGCGGTGAGGGCTGAGGCTGAGGAGGTAGAGCCAGAGGGGATGGTTATGGAGGATGGGTTGCTGATGACCCCCGTGGAGGCTACTGATTTTCAGCTGCATCAAGTTTTGGTGGAACGGTATGGTCCTGGCCCCGGTCTTCGCTTCAAGAAGGTGACTTGCCATATGCCTCTGGAGTCCGATGATGAGCAGGTGAAGGGGACTGAGGGGGACGATGAGTCTGAGGAATCCGAGGGGACCCTGGAGAGGAGGAAGAGGGTGCGGGAGGGGAAGAGAAGGGCAGCGGTTCCGGTGGAGAAGGGATGTAAATGCAAGTTCAGGTCGAGGGGCATAGTGGATGACAGTGAGACAGAGGCGATCATTAGCCCCAAAAAGCGGATGAAGTTGGAAGTGGCAGGGCCAGTGGAGGGCGAAGAATTGTTGGATGGTGAAAGTAAGTGTCTTGGTTTTCTTCCATGGCTTAACTTAGCTTTTGTTTTCAGGGAGTTGTGTGCATTGTTGTCAAGATGGTGCACGGTGTTATGCATGACTGGTAACCAAAGGCGCCGGTCAAGGGTGGACTTGCTCTCGCTGCAAGGTCAAGAAAACCACCTGTTTGTTCAACAAGGGCGTCACCATGAGTGAGGTGATCAGCAGTGTGGAGGTCTCCGCCGGTCTCCACCAACTTTCAAAATTGATACACAAGTTGATGCGTCGCGTGGATGAGTTGGCGGACGAGGTGGTGGATGTTCGTGGTACTGTGGCAGGTCTTCAAGATGACTATGGTTCCGATGATATGTTGTCTCCTTCGGAGCTGTTTTCAGAGTCCGAGGTGGAGGCCTGGAAGAAGGCCTGACTGATTTTCAAGGATGAGAGGGATCAGGAGGTGGAGGATCTTTGGGAGGTGATGTTGAAGGGGCTGGACAAGGATATAGAGGAGTTGAAGGAGTGGGGGGAGAGTTCGGGTTCTGGTGTGGGCCCGTCGGGTTCCACTTCTTTGTAAAATCTTTTGTATGAAATGTATATAGAAAGGGCATCGGATGTTGGTAGTGGAGAAAAGAAATGTAAATACAAGATTTCGATTTTGAAAGTGTAAAAGTGATTGAAATGGTAAGGTGGGGGCTGGTGGTGTCCAGAGTAGTATTGTATTAGGAATGGGATGTTTGAATAACTTTGGACAAGGGTCCTGGTTTGTCTGAGTATCGGTGGTGGAATTCTTCAATAAATTCATCGGCGGAGAACTCGGAGGCCGGTAACCAAGCAAATTCTTCGTTGGTACCTTCGTATCCTAGCCACTGGATTTTGTACAGCAGTGGGCAGCGGAACCAGCAGTCCAGTTTAGAGTCGAGGATTTAGGCTATTTCGAAATGTTCTTCTCCGTCAACTTCGACTGGAGGCAGTGGTGGTTGGATCCAGTTAGGAATGGTGTTTTCTTCTATGGGTTCCAATTGTGACACATGGAAGACGGGGTGAATGGACCGGAGGTCCAGCGGAAGCCTCAGGGTAAAGGAGTGGGTACCAGGTTGGGCTATGATTTCGAAAGGACCAAGGTATTTCTCTGAGAATTTTCTGGTCGGGCAGGTGGTTTTGATATGTTTGGAGCTGAGATAGACCTTGTCTCCCACTGTGAACGGAGGTGCTGGAATCCGGTGCTTGTCTGCTTGGGTCTTGTAGCGAGACTGGGCTTCAGAAATTTCATCCTTCAGTAATTGATGGAGTTCATCAAGGTTGACCACGAAATCTTGGGCCCAGGTGGAGGCGATATCCCTTTCAGGGTGAATGGTGATGTTGGGGTGGTAACCCTTGTTAGCGAAGAATGGGGAAATTCCGGTGGACACGTTAGGGGCATTATTGTAGGCGAATTCAGCAATGGGTAAGAGGGTGTCCCAGTTGTCCTGCTGGTAGGAGCAGTAGATGCGGATGTATTGTTCTAGAGTTTGGTTTGCTCGTTCAGTTTGGCTGTCGGCCTCCAGATGATAACCAGAGGTAAGGTGGAGTTCCATGTCAAGGGCCACAGCTAAGGCATGAGTAAATTGGGAGATGAATTCAGAGCCGTGGTCGGATGTGATGTGACTGGGTACCCCATGTTTGGAGAATACGTGGATAAGGAAAAGTTGGGTGAGCTCCACGGTGACACACCCTCTCCTCGTTCAGGCATGTAAAATTGTGAAAATTGCGAATACATGGGCCGCATTCCAGGCCAGTAAGCATGTAACAGAAAATAGGACTAGAGCACACAGAAACCTCGCTATCATAATGATAAACTGGAGTAACAATAAGCAGAGTGCATGGCCTAGTAACAGACTAATACCAGAGGGGTTAGGCTGCATGTGAGGTCCCAGCACTTGGCCCTAAATGCACTAATACTATTACAAGAGGACATGCTAAAAATAAAAAGACTATGATCGAAATATGATCGGCAATTCTGATCACATTGATCAAAGATGCACAGCCATTGATGTGCTGATGGGACATGCCTTTAGAACAGAGAACTGAGACCCAAAGAAAGGTATCTGAGTAAATAGGTACCGAACAGAGAGATAGCATGATGACAACAAGCTAACAAGTAGAGGAATATTACCCCAGGAATGAATAGCACGGATACTGCCCTGAACCTTAGCGCGCATAACACAGCGAGGGACTCCGCATTGTACCGAGAAGCGGCACCTTTAGTGAGTCAGATGGAATGACTGGTTGGACACAGGAAAGCAGAACATAGCCATTGTGGCTGGCTCTTGGCATAAGAAATAGCTCCGGGGGTCTGGGACAGTTTACCGCTGTCAGAAATGTCACCGGGGAGATAAGAAAGCGAGTAGACCTGGCGAGGCCAGCTAGCCGATGTCAGCTAGTAAAGGAACAGCGGGCACAGTCATCACCCGGAAGAGAATAAGTGCGGCAACTGCGACATGCGCATGAGTAATACCAGCGGGATCCGGCACGGAGTCCCGCACTTTGAGGATACCATAGTAGGATTGTATTAGTAAGTACCATAGTAGAGTATTTAAATAT
>NW_025064939.1:4191-8215 GCF_019112545.1 Guyanagaster necrorhizus
CACCAGTTGCCACCTCTTGTT
Organism: Guyanagaster necrorhizus; assembly: GCF_019112545.1. Lineage (NCBI taxonomy): Eukaryota > Fungi > Basidiomycota > Agaricomycetes > Agaricales > Physalacriaceae > Guyanagaster > Guyanagaster necrorhizus. The sequence goes on from NW_025064939.1 coordinate 4,213, forward strand.
TTGATAAAACAAAAAGCTTTGAGACTTAGAGAGACCTCGGACTGTTGTAAGCGCGCTATTACTGTTCACGCACTGTGATCTCATTGAAGAAAACAATTACATTTGTTGAATACTACTTTATCGCATTATAATCCCCCCATGAACTAAGAGTTTTGTGTGTGTGTGGGTGTGAGTGTGGTCAGTGGATAACGCTCTGCTGTATCCGTTTTCACCTTGCGCGCACTCAGGTACTCTTCAACGGAGTTGATGATGTCATGAGTGGGAATGAAGATGGCTTGCTTGCTAGCTCGGTCTATGACTACTAAGATGGCGGTAAATCCATTGGAGTCCGGTAGTTGTTCAATGAAGTCCATGGAAATGGAATCCCATGGCCATTCGGGAACTGGCAGAGGTTTCAGTAACCCATAGGGGCGGTGTCTGGGTGCCTTGTTGCGCCCACAAACTGTGCAGGACTTAACATAGTGTCGGACATATTCACGCATCTTTGGCCAGGTGTAGTTCCACCGGACTAGTTCTAATGTCCAGTTTTGACCAAAGTGACCTGCCAAGATGTGGTCATGATTGTTCTGTAGTATACGGAGATGGAGATCATCGGAGTCCGGGACGTGGATGCGGCCTTCGAAGCGAAGGATGTTGGATTCGTCAATGGACCATTGAGAGGGAGAGGATTCAGAAGCAGCCTTGGCCTGGCAGAGGCCATTGGAGGATATAGCATCAGAGGATTGTGCTTATCTGATATCGGTGTGGAGTTTGTCGATATCCATGATGGCACTAGCCCGTAGGGTGGGGCCTTTGAGATAGGTTGCTCGGAGTGACGCAGAGAGTTGTTCTTGGGTGAACATGGGTTGGAAATTGTGGGGGTTGATTTGGGCATATTAGCTATCCCCCTCTTTAGGGTAGACGTCCCATCATCTAGTGAGTGCATCCGGTTTCCCACCAAGTTTTCCAGGGTGGAACCGGATTACTAGGTTGAACTGGGATAGGTATTTGGACCAGCGGACCTGTCAGCGGGTTAGAATCTTAGTGGTGGCGAAGTATTCAAGGTTCTTGTGGCCTGTTACGACATTGATGGAGTCCGCGGAGCCTTCAAGTTAGTGCCGCCAATGTTTAAAGGCTTCAAAAATGGCTAGAAGCTCTTTGTCATGGGTGTCATAGTTGAGTTCAGCATTGTGGAGGCTCTGGAAGCGGAAAGCGATGGGGTGAATTTCGCCATCTTCAAGGTAGATGGAGAGGATAGCTGCGATGGCGTAATTGGAGGCATCGGTTTCCACCACTATCTTTTGATCGGGAACCCAGTGAGTAAGGATGGGAGCATATGTAAAGGCTTGTTTCAATTCATTGAAGGCAGCCAAGCATTTGTCATCAAATTTCCATGGAGTTCCCTTGTGGGTGAGTCGTGTAAGGGGGATGATGATGTCGCTATATCCATGTATGAAGCGACGGTAGAAGTTGGCAAAGCCGAGGAAGGATTGGATGTCCTTGACTTTTCATGGCACCAGCCAGTCGACAATCGCCTTGACTTTTTCTTCAGACATGCGAAGTCCTTCAGGTGATAGGATGTAGCCTAGGTACTCTACGGAGTCCTGGTTGAATTTGCATTTGGAACCTTTGCAGTAGAGTCCATTAGCTCTAAGCCTGCGTAGGACCTCACGAACATGTTTCTGGTGATCTTCCGGGTTGTCGGAGTATATGAGGATGTCGTCGAGATAGACTACTACTGATATGTCAAGCATGTCTGAGAATATATCATTCACAAATCGTTGGAATGCTGCTGGAGCATTTGTGAGGCCAAAGGGCATGACATGCCATTCGAAGGAACCGTAATGGGTCTGGAAGGCTGTTTTCCATTCGTCCCCCTTAGCTATGCAAACGAGATGGTAGGCATGCCAAAGGTCGAGCTTGGTGTAGATGCGCGCAGAGCAGGTGGAGTCGAGGAGATCAGAAATGAGGGGGAGAGGGTAGTGATCTTTCTTGGAGATTTTGTTTAGGCCACGGTAGTCGACGCAAAGTCGGAGTTCACCAGTCTTTTTCTTGACGAATAGAACTGGAGCCCCATGTGGAGAGCGGGACGGAGTAATGAACCCATTGCGCAGATTATCATCAATAAACTCTCATAGAGCTTTGAGTTCAGATTCTGAGAGAGAATAAATGGGTCCAAGTGGTGGGGATGTCCCTTCCTCAAGGTTGATTTTGAGGTCATATGGTCTGTGTTCAGGTAGTTTTTCGGAGAGGGTATCGCTGAAGACATCTGCAAAATCATGGTACTCTACTGGCACTGATGAAAGATCTGCCGGTTCTGCAGATGCGGCTTTGGCTCCAATATTAGGCAAAGAAGGCTGCAGTGTGAACTGCTGGGCACCTTCTTCTGCACTGGCTCGGATGAATGCGGCAGCGGATATGATGGAGATCTTTGGGTGTGCTTTCATAGTAAAAGATTCTGAGAGAGGATAGGAGTAGATGGGTTCATACAGGAATGAAGTCCGCCGGCTACCCGATGTGGACTTGGAATGGGGTGAAGCCCTGGAAGTTGGACTGATAGAGTCCGATGGGCATGGAAGTCCCGAAATTGAGCTGGAAGGCTCGGAAAGGGGTGGACTGTTGTCCTGTGGGCACAGAAGTCCCGGATTTGAGCTGGAAGGCTCAGAAAAAAATGGACTGTTGTCCTGTGGGCACGGAAGTCCCTGGGATGCGGTGGAGGCCGCGGAATTGGTTGGAGTGGGATCCTGGTAGCTTGAACGGAAAATGATACTGTTCTCAGCCCAGTCAATCAGTGGATTGTAGCGGGAGAGCCAGTTGTATCCTAGGACAAGATTGCAAGACGAATCCAGAGGAGTGACATAAAAGTCAATGGGGAAGGTGTCTCCAGACGGGAAACAGATGGGGATGGTTGTGATTTGAGATATACGGCTCCCAATGGAGCCATCAAATAATCGAAGTTGCACACTAGAGATGGCTTTAATGGGGATTTCATTGGCAGCTACATACTTAGTGTCAACAAAGCAGTGGCTAGAGCCAGAATCAATAAGGGCAAGAAAACGTAGGATGATACAAGTTGGGGAACCATCGGGTTCCATAGTAGTCAGCAATTCTGCTGAGAGGGGAATGTGGAAGGAGTGATTGGAAAGGGATGTTGCATTGAGAGTGATGACCTCCAGTGTGCGAATACAGTCGATGCAACCCTGAACTTGCACGGAGGGAACAGGGTTGCTTCCTAGTTTTCCGACTCCATTGGAGCCGGTTCCACAGGAGTGGTGTCGACCTCTGCTGCATGCCCCTTGGCGGAGGCTGCTGCCTTCCGCTTGTTGCAGTCCTTGGTCTTGTGTTTGGCTCCACAGAACATGCAAAGGTTGTTCTGGCGCCGGCGGTCTTTTTCTTCCTGAGTAAGATGGCCATCTTTGCCTAGCTTGTTGGCATAGGACTTAGGGGTGGTAGATTTCGGTGTGGAGCTGGAGTCCAAGGAAGAAGTGTTAGACCCCTTGAATTTGGGGTTGGGGAATTTATTGTCCCGGTTTTCATGGGCAATTTCGGTCTTTTGGATCCAGTAGCGAGCATCAAGTTCTTGGGCAAGGAAGCGCATATCACGAAGGTTGTTTGGCTTCCCATGGTGTGCCATGTCATCCTTGATACGGGTGCAGAGGCCATGGTAAAAGGCATGGCGGAGGGAGTTATCTCCATACCCAATTTGTGAAGCATACTGGTTGAATTGGACCATATACTTCATGATCTGATCACCATCATGCATCCGAAGGTGTTCTAATGCATCTTCAGCATCTCCGATAGCATCAAAGGGGCTGAAGTTGCTATGAAGCTCATCTAAGAAGGCTGCGTAGGAGAATTGCCAGGCTGGTGGATTCCACGGATTGGGGTTAAGAATGTCTGGTTCGAACCAGTTGAGCATGGTGCCAGCCAGGAATGAAATGGCATAGTTAACCTTGTTAGCATCCATTGCAAACGCAGTAGATCTGTCATTGAAGTTCAACTGAAGGGAGACAATGAAAGCCTT
>NW_025064939.1:9010-198479 GCF_019112545.1 Guyanagaster necrorhizus
TCACCCTTGAGTCGGAGCCCAAGGATCTGGATGGACAGAATGGAGTTCTGTCAGAGAAGTGAACAGGAGTATCCTTCGGAGCGGAATCCGACGGATGAAATAGGGGGGAGTGAGTACGAAGTGTAGATGGCTTATCCAAGTTGATATTCGAACTGAGTAGTTACAGTGATATACATGGCTTTATATACTAATGGTAGCTAATTCCGAGTCGGGTTCCATTGGGTTCTGGTGTGAATATTCACTACCGAGTTCAGAGTCTAGGTATTACAATGTGAAATACAGATGTGAAATGATAATAGTGAAATGAAATTAGTAGGTAATGGGAAGCGGCCGGAGTCTGGTGGGTAGCGTGATAGAATTCGTGGTTGGTTGAGGTGACATGGAGGCTGGCAGCATGCGCGTAACATGAGGGAATCTCTGGCACGGTTACCAATCCCATGGGTACAAGAGGTTTTGGAAGAGTTGGAGGATGTGTTAAGCCCAAACTCCATATGACTGATAACACATGATAAACTAACAGAACCTCACACTTCAGGTTATACTGTTAGAGTTCACTGATGCACTATCAGCATTGTGTGATCAAGGCATTTGCAAGTGGCTCGAGATAGGATGGTAGAGAATAAACTTTAGCTTGAAGCTGGGGTATTACAGTGAGAGCTATGCTATTTAAATACTGTTCTGTTATCTGGCTATTAATAAATGTTCACAAAAGATATTGTCTGTCATAGAGCTGTTACTCCTGCTGTTGCCAGGCTCTCTACAAAAGCTGTTGCCCTGCTGTTGTGCTGTTACTGCTGCACTGCCTTTTGGGAACAAAAGGAGCATTGTCTCTCCCTTCACAGTATACAGCAGCATGATAGAGCAGTGACTGACTGGATTGCTGAGCTAAGCTTTCCTATGGTCCTAAGTGCTGGCCTAAGCACTCTGACTAAGCAAAGATAGGGGTCATTTCTGAGAAAAAGGAAAAAGAGAAAGGAAAAATCATAACAGGATGGAGACTACTAGAAGAAGTCCATCAGAAGTCTCTCATCCTCATGGTCAGAGACAGGGGCTTGTTGCCAAGGATTCCTGAATCCTGTGAGGCAATTGTTGCTGTTTCTGCTTGCTGGTTGGAGAGGGTATCAATGTCTTTCTTCTTCTTGAATGTCCTCTTGATGTGAGCTGCTAGGCTCAGCTTTGGGTAGAGGGCTTGTTGGAGGCTGGTGGGATATTTGTTGGGACTCAGGGATGTTATGGAGAGGGAGGTCAGAGATTATGTTGGGAAAGATATGTCAGATGTGTTGAAACTCATTATAATGCCTGATGGTCCAAGTGGTGATTGATTGGCATCCCTGGCACAGCTGGATGATCACCAATAATCCTAACAATGTTCTGATGATGGAAGCAAGGAGTTCAAAGAACTCTTGATTGAAGTTTGGGTCTGATGGAGTGACTGAGGGCATTCAGTTTCCTCCACACTATAGTGCATAAGGAAAAGGAAGATCAAGCTTCAAGCTAATTGTTAGACCCAAGCATCATGTCAACAGATACATATAATAAACAGATATCCCTTTGCACTTTGAGGGATCAGCTGAGTCCACTGATGCATATTCTGATTGATGTGTCACAAGGCCAAGAGAATCAGCTCAAGTATAGGATAGTGTGAAGATAAACTTTAGCTCAAAGCTGGGGGTTTCCAGCGAGAGCAAGCAATCTTAAGTATTATACAGGGTCTGCTAATAATACTATGACTAATTGTGTGTCTCTGAGTCCATTGTGCCTATTGTCCTAGAGTATTGCTACTGTACATAAAAGGTTGATTGTGCATCATCAGGCAATGCTGTTGTATCAAAAGACAATGACAGACTTGGCTGATTGTGATGATCAAGCTTTGTCTCACAGTCCTAAGTGCTTGTTCTAGTGCCCTGACTAAGCATAAATAGGAGTTAGATCAAAAAAAGAGCAAAAAATCATAACAATTTGCATGCTCTGTCTGTCTATCAGTCTGTGGATGGTATGCCATAGAGGTGTTTTGGCAGATATTAAGTAGCCAGTAGAGGTTGTCAAGAAACTTCAACATGAATTAAGAACTCTAGTCAGAGATGATGGTTTGCAGCATACCATATTTGGCATAGATTTTGTCTCACAGAATTCTTGCTCATCCTTTAGAGGTTAGTTCTGTTGAACAGGCGATCAGAACAATCACCTTCAAGAATCTGTCCACTATGATGAGAATGGCATCATAGCTATTGCAGTCTGAGAGTCTAGTGATTATATTCACCATGATATGCATCCATGGTTCTTGTAGCACCTCATTCAGGTAGAGAGGGGCCACCTTAGCTTGTGTCAGTGATTTTCTCTGCTGACAAGTTTTGCAACCCTTCACATATCTTTCTATATCTTGTCTCATCTTCAGCCACTAATATTTGCATAGGACTATCTCCTTAGTTTTCATAATGTCTGGATGTTCTCTAAGCACATGATTGTGACATGTGGCAATGATTTCACCATGCAGTGCTGTATCTTGTGGGATATATATGCAGCCATTATAATGGATCAGCCTGTCTTCTTTTGTTATTCCTCTTTTATGATTCAGGGATGGAGTGATGTGTTGGTCCCACTTCCTGGAGTTCCTGATAATGCTTTTGATCTGTTTGTGGATCTCTTCCTCAGTTGGCATGATCATAGTCTGGAAGTGCTTAGGCTTCAATAGTATGACTCTCTTGTTGTTGTGTTTCCTCTGGTCATGATCTGCTCTCCAACTGAGGAGATCAGCCTTTTTGTTTGCTATTTCCACCTTGTAGTGCAGAGTGTAAGAGTATTGGCTTAACTCTGTTACCCAACAGGCTTGTTGATTTAATTTCTGTGGCAATTGAAAGTATCTGAGGTTCTAGTGATCTGTCCAGATCTCAAAGGTTTTGGCAGCACTAATAAGGTAATGTCACCATTCTTTCAGAGCAAGCATTATTGTGAGTAATTTCTTGTCATAGATTTTATAGTTTTGTTCAGTCACCATAAGGGCCTTAGAGAGGAAGGTGACTGATCTCCACCTTCTGTCCTGCTCCTGAGAGAGGATGGCCCCTATCACTCCTTTGCTTGAGTCAGCTTCCACTTGGAATTTGCCATCTTGATCTGGAATGGCTAGCACTATATCTTCTGCTAGTCAGTGTTTTAGGTCTTTGAATGCCACCTGTTGTGATGGTCTCCAGGCCCAGGGGGCATTACCAGTTAATTGCATCATTGGTCAGATAATTTTGCTGTAATCCCATATAAACCAGCAATAGAAGTTTGTGAACCCTAAGAAGGACTGGAGCTCCTTCTTTGTTGGTTCTGGCCACTCAACCACTCCTGCCACCTTGATTGTGTTATGATTTTTATCTTTTTACTTCCTTTTCTCAGAATAACCCCTATTTATGCTTAGTCAGAGTGCCTAAACCAGTGCTTAAAACCATTGGACAGGCTTAGTCATTATAACAAGCCTAATTGGTTATTGTCTTTGATGCAACAGTGTTGCCCAATGACACACAATGAACCTTTTGTATATAGTAGTGATGCCCAAGAACAATGAGCACAAAGGACACAGCAACATACAATAGGCAGTAGTATATTTAGTTCAACCTGTATAGTATATAAGATCACTTGCTCTTGCTGGAAATCTCCAGCTTTGAGCTAAAGTTTATCTTCATACTATTTCATCCTCAAGCCAATCCTAAGGCCTTGATGCATTATGATTAATATTCACAATAAGTGAACTCTGATGTTCCATTCAAAGTGTGAAGTGACATCAGTTTATCATGTGTTTATAATCATATGCAACTTAGGTCTAACAGATTGGGTCCATGCAGATGCTTCCTTTGCTGATGATGATCTCTAGATACTCTATCTCTAGTACTTTGAACTCACACTTTTCTGCTTTTAGGAAAAGTTTGTGCTTTTATATCAGTGCAAGTACTTGTTGTACTAGCTTCCTGTGTTTCTCCTTGGTTTGGGACATTATAAGAATGTCATTGAGATAAATGGTGATCTTTTCCATGGTGATGAGGTCTTTAAAGATGTCATTCATCATCTACTGGAAGGTGGCAGGTGAGTTGGTTAATCTGAAAAACATGACCATTGGTTTGAATAGTCCTTAATTGGTCCTAAAGGCTGCCTTCCATTTGTCACCTTTCCTGATCTGGATATTATTGTACCCCCATCAGACATCCAGTTTGATGTAGTATTTGGCTCCTCACAGCCTGTCCATCAGTTCTGAGATCAATGAAAGTGGATACTGATTTTTAATAGTCATCTCATTAAGCTTTCAGTAGTCCTGAACCAGTTGGAGTTTGCTATCCTTCTTTTTAATGAAGAAGAACAGTAAGGCCATTGGTAACTTGAATAGTCAGATTCTTCTACTGAATAGGTTCTCATCCAGGAACTTGTTGAGTTCCTGCTGTTCATTGTTCCTGAGGGAGTATGTTTTACAGTCAAGATTGGCATTAGCATTGAAAATTAGCTCAATGGTGTGATCCCATGGTTTGGGCTCTGGCAGTTCATCAAAGCTCTCTTTTTTGAACAAATCCTGATAGTCTTGTGCCTAATTGGGTACTATCTCCTCAAACATCTTCTCCTCTCTTCCTGCTGCTGCTTTGGCCACTGGATCATTAGCATGGTGTACAGCCCATATGTGTAGGACTTGCTGTATATCCATAGCAAGGATAGTTTCTCCATCCTCTATCTTTTCATCTCATTTGTCATCAGGGTCATCATCTGAGAGTTTGAACAGAATTTTTTGGTATTTGCACTGGGAAAAGGTGATGCATCTGTTCTTTCAGTTAATTAGAGGATTATAGTGGATCAGCCAATCATGTCCAAAAAACACTTTCTTGGTTCTGAGGTCTGTGATCATAAGGTTGATCCATTTGAAATGATCCCTGATGGTGAGTCATAGTTTGATGAATTCAGTTATTGAACTGGCTTAGTTCTTTGTATCATCCACATTGTAAACTGGGATAGGGGCTACTATTGTTTGGATTGGGAGCTGATGCTTGTCAATGAAGGCATGATTGATGGAACTGCTGATGCAGCTGCTGTTGACCAGGATGGTTATTGCATGCACTGTTCTGCTGGTGAGGGTTTCAATTTGGGCCTTTACTGTCAGGTCTTGACCCAGAGTTTTGGTGCAGAGTATATATCTCTTGGGCCCCCTCAACTCATCAAGCTATTCTGAGGCTCAACATCTTTCAGCTTTTCTTATCTCCTCAATCATGGTATCAATGACTTCCTTGACACAAGCTTTGTGTACTCAGTTTTTGGGTATCACTTTTGCTGCTTCTTCCATCAGGGCTTCTCATATGGCTCACCAGATCCACTCAGTGTCAAATGGTTTGAGCCATACTTTGGGGGTCTCTCTTTTTGTTCAGCCTGTAGGTGTTTGAGTTTCAGTGTTTGGTGATTCAGTGTTATGATTTTTCCTATTTTCTTCCTATTTTCTTTTCTTTTTCCTTTGGAAATGACCCCTATTTTTGCTTAGTCAGGGCACTTAGGCCAGTGCTTAGAACCATGAGAATGCTTAGTTCAGCAACCTAGTCAGTCATCCTCCTATCACACTGCTATGTGCTGTAAAGGGAGAGACAATGTCCCTTTTGTTCCTCAACTGCAGTGCAGCAGTAACAGCACAACAGCAAGACAACAGCCTTTGTGGAAAGCCTGGCAACAGCAGGGGTAACAGCTCTACAACAGACAATATCTTTTGTGAACAGTTATTAATAGCCAGATAACAGAACAGTATTTAAGTAGCACCATTTTCGCTGTAGTAGTTCTAGCATTAAGTTAAAGTTTACTCTTCACCATCTACTCTCAAGCTCAAGCTTTTGCCATGCCTTGAACCACTACTGCTATTACCTTGTGAACTCAGTCAGTCTAATCTGAAGTGTGAGGTTCTGAACTGTTTATCATATGTTGATAGTCACATGGAATTTAGGCTTAACAATTAGCTTAATGCTTATCATTCTCTTCCTCAAGCCCAATTGTGCTGAGGAACCGAATGCCTCCTGCACTAAACCCTTCTGATCCAAACTTTACCCATGAGTTCTTTGAACTCTTGGCTTCCATCATTGGAATCTTGATAGGCTTATTGGTGATCATACAGCTGTACCGTGGACATCAATCAATAACTGCCTGGGCTATTCGACATTATTATGAATTCCAACATATCTGAACCATTCTTAGAAATGTCATGTCAGACCTCCCCCTCTATGACATCCCTGCCTCTGCCCAACAGTCCTCCTGCCCCAAAGGAGCTGACCCTGAAAACATCCCTGGGAGCTTGACTGAAGAACATCCTAGGGAAGAAGCAGAGCAGCATCAGCAGCACACATACTCCCCATGACCTCCATTGGCAATCATCCGAGATCCTACAAACCCTTGAGCTGTAGGGTTTTGACAACTCTGACCCAACACTCCCATCTCATCCCTCAAGCGCTACAACCACCAGTCAAGGACAGCAACCACCAACTCTGAGCCCGGTATTGGGTGCTGTGCAAGAGACTCTCTGAATGCCATACAGGTGGCTTCAGGCTCCAGAGGTTCTGCAGGTCAAGGACCTCAACAAACCCCATTGGCAAGGGGAAGAAGTCCTAGTTGGGCAGGAACAAGGGTCAGTAGTCCTGACCCATTCTCTGATGACAACAACAGAAATGAGCTCCAGTATTAGAGGGAGGCAGCCTAAGAGGCCAGCAGGTTGGAACAAGGAAACAGAGGCTGAGCAATGAGCTGAACAGGATCATATCCAGAGGTACTGTGACCAGTACAACCCCCCCCAGATATTGCCCCAGTTATCACAAGGGGCAACATACAACACCCCCAATCCCTCACCGAGTATGTTGAGGAGCAGGCATGAATCAGACATCAGGCCACATGAGAAAATACCCTCTTTGGGTGATATCTCTGTGCTCGAGATAGGAGGGGGGGCTCTGGGAGCTCCTGGCTCACCAATACACTTATTGGTACCACCACCAACAGTGCTTCCAACCCTCCATTCTGGGAACCTGCCACTCCCACCACAGAGCCTGACCCCTAGACAGGATCAGTCACAGGAGTTGTCCATGCTGATGACTACTACTTTCAGGTGGTGGTGGACCTCAGGGATGACTGCCTGCTATCTTATGGGACTGATACCATTGCAGACATGGATGACATCCCCATCCAAGGAAGGATACCCTCAGATCAAGGGACAGTGAGAGGGGACAATAAACATATCGACCTCACAGGTGATATCTGGCAGTTCCTGGATGGGAACTTCACCACTCTCTTCCTCTGTCCCAGGTTCTATTAAAACTTCCATCGGTATTGCTGAGCAATGGTGGTGAGAACAGCAACGAGCATCGAGGAGCCAACAGAGCAGCCCAAGTGGCAGCCTACTCCTTGACCCAGACCCGGTGATGCTGATCCCAGTATGCAGCCTCAGTCTGGCTGCCCCAGAGGTCTTCAGCCTGCTCAACAGTTCCCTCTACAAGGAAGAGGAAATGACCAATGTGGATGATGAGGCCGAGGAGGGGGGACCTCGATGGGGAAGTCGGGAATCCTCTCGAGGAATGGAGGGGAAAGATTGAACCCCCACTGATGCAGGAGGTATTATGACAGAAAGAGCAGGAGGTGTGAGAAGATGAATTCATTCAGTTGTATCAGGAGCAGATAGCCAAATTATGGATGGATGATCTTTGGTTATGGTCATCCCTGGGACAAAGGTATACTCTTGTTGACTCTGTTGAGCAAGAGGAAATTTTGCAATATGTGGCCACAGAGCAGGCCATTTTTAATTTTAATCAAAGATATTTACATTATCAGATGGGACCATTACTGCCATATAAGCTGAAATATGGCAGAAGAGAGGCACCTAAACCTTGGACACCAAGTATCATGCCACCCAAATCAGCATATATGGCATCATCAATCCGTTCAGCAACCTCATGATATTTGCATGCCACATTGGCAATATGCAGTTTGGCATCTTGGCTTTCTCAATACTGACCCAAGCCAAGTAGCTATTTTCCAAATCCCTGGAGGTTTCCGGTCTGACAACTATTTGCTGGACAACCGCTGCCTGATGAAGCTGAGGGCAGTGGAGCAGCTCCCACTGCTCCAGAAGGAGATGACTCTGATGCCACAGCCCAGGGCTGGACCATCCAGAATGGATGAATTGTACAAAAAAAACCCCCTCCACCAGGAAGTCCCATAGCTGACGATGGATCCCTTCATTCATTCCCAGGCCCACCAGAGAGATGGGTGGGCCCATCCAGTGGTGCACCTCTAAACCCGATGCCTCCTATTGCCACAGGAGCACAAATTTTAAAGATCACACTGACCTTGGTACAAGACCCACTCCTCTTTAAGGAGGCTTCAGATGATATTGATCAATTCCTTATAGATTGTGACCAATACATCCAGGTCTTCGCCTTGTACTTTCTACTCGACATGTACAAGGTGATATATGCCTCAACTTATCTGGAGGATAAGGTGAAGGTATGGTGGATGCTTCTTGCCCCTGCCTTCTGGTCAACCACTCACCAACATTACCGATACCCCTCATGGCTGGTATTTAAACAAATGATCCGAGACAAGTTCACAGACCCAGCCATCCAAGAAGTCCATAAGCAGAAGATGAAGGACTACAGGATGGGTGACAAGGTGGCCACAGATTACTTTGATGAATTAGAATGACTCAGAAAACTTGCTGGAGTATGAGAGGACGTAGCTGATACCGGCCGAATGGTTGAATATATGAAATGAGGACTACCATCTTCATATCTCAAGACCATTTCTGATCTCAGCCATAGTATCCCCATCGGATACAAAGAATGGAAGGCCAGAATCATCATCATGTGGTGAGAATGACAGCAACAGAAGGTGGAATCGTCCACCCTATCATGGGATGGACACAAGACTCAGGGACAGGGCTGGAAACCCTCTACCTCTCAGGCAACCACATCATCCAAGCCCAGTGGCTCAGTCCCAACTTCTCAATATGCTGAGAAGCGAACTGGTATGGGCACGACATATACCAGAACAGGTAAGCTGATGGATGTGGATCGCCTCAAGAAAGGGGGGAAGTGTTTCAACTGTGGACAGAAGGGCCACATAGCATGGAACTGCCCCCAGAAGAACAAGTGCATCCAAGAAGATATTTGAGCACAGATTGCTGAGCTGATCAAGGAGGAACAGAACCTTGACCAAGATGATAAGGCTGAGGAGGAAAAAGACAGAGCCAAGCAGTGAGTGATTCTGCTGACTCGGCCAAAGAAATGAATAACAGGTCACAAACTGCTGGACAGACTGACATTTTACTCTCTGTAGTATTATCCCCTATGCCTAAATTATGCATGCATTTGAATATACCCGATCTCATTATTCCCCATTATGAATCGCCTAAGAAACCAAAACTGACTCTAATAACTCAAGGACCGATGAAGGGCTGAAGAGGGGCAGAGAGCCCTAAAGGTGCGTCATCATCAAGAATTCTTCAAGCTAAAAAAATAAAACAGACTCAATCGCCTTCAGGCTGAACAGGGGTAGAGAACCCCATCAATTGGCTAAAGCCATTTGACACTGAATGGATCTGGTGAGCCATCAAGGATGCCAAGGATGAAGCAGTGGCAAAGGCAGTACTCAGAAACTGGGTACACAAGACCTGAGCTGAAGAAGTGATCAATGAAATGATCACCGGAATGTGGGCTGCAGAATGATGCCAAGCCTTGCAATGGCTCAACAAATTACATGGACTGTGAAAATTCATCTGATGATCCAAGGCCACAGGACAAGACCTGCTGGCCAAGGCCCAGATTGAGACACTAATGACTCAATCTACCCATGCAGTCACCGCTCTGATTGACAGCAGCTGCACAGAGAGCTCCATCAATCAGGCTTTCATCAACAAGCACCAACTGCCAACCCAGGCAACAGCAGCACCTATCCCAGTCTATAATGTGGATAGAACAAAGAACCAGGCTGGATCAATCACCAAATATGTTGAGCTCAGGCTCACCATTGGCGATCATTCAGAGTGAATTGATTTGGCAGTAACCAATCTAGGAACCAAAGAAGTGTTTCTTGGCCATGACTGGTTGATCAGACACAACCCGCTAATCAACTGGAAAACTGGATGCATCATTTTTGCATGATGCCATTGCCAGAAAATTCCATTTGAATTACCAGATGAAGATCCCAAAGACTGGTGGGATGAAGAGATGGAAGATGGTGAAACAATTCTTGCCATCGACCTACAAAGAGCCATTAGCATTCGGGCCATTCACCATGCTAATGACCTAGCAGCAAAGGCTAATGCTGGAAAAGAAGAAAAAACATTCGAGAAGATGGTACCCAAATGGGCATGTGACTATCAGGATTTATTCAAAAAAGAAAGTTTCAATGAACTACCTAAAACAAAGCCCTGGGACCATGCCATTGAACTAATCTCTAATGCCAATGCCAACCTGGATTGCAAGTGCTATCCACTAGGCAACAATGAACAACAGGAGCTAGATAAGTTCCTTGAAGAAAACTTATCTAGTGGAAGGATCTGGCCATCAAAGTCACCGATGGCATCACCCTTCTTTTTTGTTAAAAAGAAGGATGGGAAACTTCAACCAGTACAGGATTATGGGAAGCTAAATGAGATGATGATCAAGAATCATTATCCACTTCCTTTAATTGTGGAGTTAATGGATAAACTCCAGGGAGCCAAATACTACACCAAGCTGGATGTATGTTGGGGATACAACAATATGTGCATCAAAGAAGGCGATGAATGGAAGGCCATGTTTTGAACTAACTATGGCTTGTTCGAGCCAATGGTCATGTTCTTTGGACTCACCAACTCACCAGCCACTTTCCAATGGATGATGAATGACATCTTCAAGGATCTTATCACCATGGGGAAGGTAACAATCTATTTGGATGATATACTCATCATGACCAAAGACAAAGAAGAGCATCAAAGGATAGTACAACAAGTATTATCTTTGATGAGGAAACATCGACTTTTTCTCAAGGCTGAAAAATGCGAATTCAAAGTATTAGAAACAGAATACCTCAGAGTAATCATCAGTGAAGGAAGCATCAGAATAGACCCCATCAAAGTGGCTGGAGTCACTGAATGGCCAGAACCGACCAAGAAGAAGGAGCTGCAATCCTTTCTGGGATTTACCAACTTCTACCGATGGTTTATCCAGGACTACAGCAAAATAGTCCGACCTATGATGCAACTAACCAGGAATTCCCCATGGACTTGGGGAATTTCCCAATGGGCAGCATTTAATGATCTAAAATGCTGACTAGCTGAAGATGTCATACTGGCCATTCCAAGCCAAGATGGGAGGTTCAGAGTAGAGGCCAACTCCAGTGAAGGTGCTATTGGAGCTGTACTCTCACAGGAACAAGATGGCAAATGGTGACCTGTTACTTTTATGTCAAAAGCATTAACTGTGACAGAATGCAACTATGAAATCTATGACAAGGAACTCCTCACTATAATGCTCGCTCTTGCTGAATGGCAGCATTATCTCATCAGAGCCAATGAAACTTTTGAAATCTGGACCAATCACCAGAATCTATGATACTTTCAACAACCCCAAAAGCTTAATCAACAACAAGCCAGATGGGTTACAGAACTATCAGAATACAAATATACACTACACCATAAGGCCAGAGCAGCAAACAAAAAGGCTGACCTCCTCAGTTGCAGGGCAGATCATGACCAAGGAGGAGATGACAACAAGGAGGTCATACTCCTATGACCAGAACACTTCTGGGCAATGATTATGCCAATGGAGGAAGAGATGCATGAACACATCAAGAGCACCACTTGGGATCCCCACAAGTGGGATCAGAGGATTGCCCCATCACTAAATCATGAGTGGGGACTGAAAAAAGAAGAGGGATTGATCTGTTATGATGGGCGGATCTACGTCCCAAGGGATCAGGGACTTTGAGGTGACATCATCATGACCTGTCATGATCATGCAACTGCTGGACACCCAGGGATCGCTAAAACAAAAGAATTAGTCCTGAGAGAGTATTGGTGGCCAAAAATGGATCATGATATCATCTGATATGTCAAGGCTTGCAAAGTCTGTCAATGAGGCAAGACTTCAACACAACCCAGAGCAGCCCCACTCCACCTGAATGAGGTCCCTTCATCACCATGGACCCACATTTCAGTGGATATGATAACCAGATTTCCTGAAAGCAATGGCTATGATGCTATTATCATCATAGTCAATTGCTTCTCAAAGGCAATCATTCCAATTGCCTGTTTCACAGAACTCACATCAGAAGGGTGGGCAAAAATACTATGGGATGAAGTATATGCAAAATATGGCATGCCTCAAGTAGTAATTTCAGACAGAGGACCACAATTCGTGTCCAAATTCTTGGATGACCTATATCGACTCCTCAACATCAAACAAAATGCCTCAATGGCATATCACCCACAAACAGACAGTCAAATGGAGCCAGCCAATCAGGAAATTGAGAAGTATTTATGACTTTTCATCAACTATCGACAGGATGACTGGATGGAATGGCTTGCATTAGCGGCATTCCAACATAACAACAGAATTCACTCAGCAATGGGTAAAACCCCATTCTTTGTGAATTATGGATGAAATCCACCAGTTGCACAAACAGGACGGGTTCATATGACAACACCAGCATCAACGGACTTTGCAACAACAATGGCAAAGATCCATGAAGAGACAAAAATGGCTCTCGAAAAGACTGCTTCAACAATGAAGAAGCAATACAACAAACATCGATGGGCAGCTCATCAATATTCAACCAACAACAAAGTCTGGTTGGATACAACAAATCTACACCTACTAAGGCCAAAACAAAAACTGGCAGACAAATGAACAGGACCATTTAAAATCCTCACAAAGATCAGAAACTCTGCATACAAGTTGCAGCTACCTGCAACTTGGAAAATTCATAATGTTTTTAATGAAACATTATTGACACCATACATCACTCTGGCCTTTCCAAACCAAGAACGACCATGACCACCACCAGAACTCATCGACAACAAAGAACACTATGAAATCGATGAAGTGCTAAACCACAAAACATGAAAGGTTAAGGCACAAGGCAGAGGCATGAAAACAACTGTTGACTATTTAGTCAGCTGGAAAGGCTATAGACCAGAATCAAACCAATGGGTCAACGAAAAATACATGAATGCAGAAGAGGCAATTCAAGACTATGAACACAAAATCAACAAAATAGACACCAAGGGGGTCATGTTCAACATTATATCTGAAAAACAGATACCGATGATGGGTCCAGCAGATTGGCCACCTGCCATCAACAGAGGACATGTACAGGCCAGTGCTTCAGCAATGACAACAGGAAGGGAGAGTACATCTAGCCAGATATACATCAACCAACCTGTGGTAAATGGTATGGGGACATACAGTGAAGAGCAATGTGGCATGCCTTCAACTCATTTGAAGCCTGCAACAGAGCAATGAACTCCTGCTGATTGGGACAAATTATTCTAACTTAACCATCAGGATGATGGTCTTAAGGAGGGGGTAATGTTATGATTTTTTCTATTTTCTTCCTATTTTCTTTTCTTTTTTCTTCGGAAATGACCCTTATTTTTGCTTAGTCAGGGCACTTAGACCAGTGCTTAGAACCATGAGAATGCTTAGTTCAGCAACCTAGTCAGTCATCCTCCTATCACACTGCTATGTGCTGTAAAGGGAGAGACAATGTCCCTTTTGTTCCTCAACTGCAGTGCAGCAGTAACAGCACAACAGCAAGACAACAGCCTTTGTGGAAAGCCTGGCAACAGCAGGGGTAACAGCTCTACAACAGACAATATCTTTTGTGAACAGTTATTAATAGCCAGATAACAGAACAGTATTTAAGTAGCACCATTTTCGCTGTAGTAGTTCTAGCATTAAGTTAAAGTTTACTCTTCACCATCTACTCTCAAGCTCAAGCTTTTGCCATGCCTTGAACCACTACTGCTATTACCTTGTGAACTCAGTCAGTCTAATCCGAAGTGCGAGATTCTGAACTGTTTATCATGTGTTGATAGTCATGTGGAATTTGGGCTTAACATTCAGAGACAGAGTGTGCAGAGGTCAAAGTGGGTATATTTGAATGTGTGCATAACTTAGACATATGTATACCTACAGGAGAGCTATTAGTCCATCCTGTGGCTAGTCTTGATACTCTGTCTTCTTTGGCCAATACAGTGGAATCACTTACTGATCAGCCTCCTCTTTTACCTCCTCTATCTTTGTTTCTGATCCTAGTTCTTTGGCCTCCTTCTGTAATTCAGCAATCTGTGCTCTGATGTCTTCTTGAGTCCTCTTCTTCTTCAGGCAATCCTTTGCCATATGGCCCTTCTGCCCACAATTGAAACATTTTCCTTCTTTCTTTATGTGGTCAATATCCATTGGCTTACTGGTTCCAGTATAGATAGTCCCAGTTCTGGTCTTCTGTGCAGTGTAGAAGAGCATGGCTGGGATACTGTTTTTTGGGGAGGAGCTAGTTTTGCCACTAGAGGGGATAGATTTCTTTTCAGGAGTAATTCTGGCATTGACTGCCTTCTGCCTGAGTTGTTCCTTATTCATCTCAGTGATTTGGTCCTTTCAGGCATTGTACCCCTTCAGAATGTTCATCCTGATATTGGAGATCATGCTGATATATGACAGGGGTATGCCAAGCTTGAGGTATTCAACCATCTGCTCATCATCATCAGTGCTTTCTCATACCCCTGCTAGGGTTCTCAGTCATTCCAGCTTGTCAAAGTATTTGCTTGCAACCTTATTTCCCAACATCCATAAGTCCTTCATTTTGTTTTTGTGTACTTCTTAGACAGCTGAGTCAATGAACTTGTCTCATACCATCTGTTTGAATACTGGCCATGATGAAAATTGATGGTGTTGCCAGGTTGTAGAGTAAAGCATAGGTAAAATTAGAGTCCACCAGTGTTTGGCTTTGCTTTTGAAGTAAGAGGCTACAAAGGCCACCTTGTTTATGTCAGTCCTGAGGTATATGATGTATATCTCAAAATACTGTTTGCAGTCAATCAAGAATCAGTTAATGTCATCTGAGGCTCCTTTAAAGAGGTGGGGGGTGCAGATGAGATCTGGTTTACACTGTATCATTGCTGCATTGTGGGCCAGTGCTCTCATGGGATTTGGGTATTCATTGAAGGGTGGTCAGTGGAGTTTGGCAGGGGGTCTGGAAAAGGAATGAAGAGAATTATCATCAGCAATGGGACTTCTCTGCAGGGCAGCTTCTTTCCACATGATTACCCCATCCTGGATGGTGAAGCCTAATCATACTGCTTCAGGATCATCCTTGATTGGTTCTTTTCTGGTTTCACTCCCTGTTGCCTCATTGGCCAGTGGTTGTCCCCTGAGGAGTCAGCTCCCTTGGCTGGTCCAGAAGTTCCTAAAGCTGATGGATTGGGCTGTTGGTTATGGTCTGAGTCATGAAAGCTGAGTAGCCACAGATCAGATTGATGGAGTGGAGTCTGAATATCAGCTGTGAATGGATGGGGCCATATATACAGCTCTTTGCAGGGTTACAGATAGTGACCAAGGCATTGGTCAGATGTTGAATCTTGATTTATAGGGTGGCAACTCCCAAAGCCGATCCTCTGGGTGTCTGGCATTATAAGTGTCAACAGCATATTTGGTGGCAGAATATTTTAAAATATCCTGCTGTTCATCTGGTTCTGCATTGATATAAGAATGTCCCATTTGTGATGCTAACTATTTAGCATCATGCTATAAGAATGTTACCCCCATTTTATATAAGTCCTAGTACTCTCCTACTCTTGTCCTCTGTATTTTCTCCTCCAGAGCTTCTTCATCCATGTGTTCCAGAATATAATCCATGAACCTTTGTGGTTCTTCACTGCTTTCCATTTCCTCATCATTCTTGATCTTGTTGATCTTGTTGTCCCCCTCAAGGAGGGAACCTATGGGCTGGTTGAAGATGCTCCCCCTGAAAGGTCATACTGTCAATGGAGAGCCACTGCTCTGGCTGGGTGCTTGGTCCAGCCTTGGTGCTTAGATTGATTGAGATGGAAATTGTAGAGAGACCTGCTCAAGAACCACCTCCAACTTCAGGGTCATACCAATTACCATCATGTGCTCATATTGCCTCCAAGTCCTTGCTATAGACTCAGAAGTTTCTGTAGAAATCCTTGTTGAGAAACTGGTGAGTGACTCAACTTCTGAGGAACCCTCAGAGGGCATAGTCAGAGACATAGACATTGAGAGGTACTTATAGTCTGTAGTGATCAAGGATGGACTGGTCATCTGAGTAGGTGGTGTTGATACTGGGAGTGTGCCTGGAAGAGGGATACTGAAGGCTTTCAGGGCTGATAGTTCATCAGAGGGAATAGAGAATGCTATCTCCATTCCCTTTTTGGTCGACCTCACTTAGGATGACAGAGCTGTAGGGTCCTGCCTATGGGTCACTTTTGGTGGTACTGGGCTCTCAGAAGATCGATGTAGAGAGCTTGGAATAGAGGCCATACCAGCCTAGAAATCCACTTTCCAGGCAAGTGGCTTTGGCCTCTTGCTGCTGCTAGCATCTCTGCCTGTCATATTCTGCTTCTTCAGACTCTTGCTGAGCCTCTGCCTGGGTATATTCTGCAAGGTCTTCTCAGGCTTGCTTGTCTCATAGCCAGTAGTATTGTCACCATGCATCATTAAAATTGAAGAGGATATTGAGGTCCCAGTCTGGAAATAGATAATGAATTATTTTAGTCCTGTTGTCTTCTGCTGTGTTGAATGTGGCCTTGGCTGCTGACCAGTTTGCCCCATTGTCACCATGGTGGGAGTGGCTAGAGCTCTCTGATGGGGTCGCATAGAGAGATCCATGGTTGGGGCTTCTTAGGTGTGGCAAAATACCTCTGGGTCTTAAAGCCATCCTAGTGGCATCAAGAGAGTCTCAGGTACAGTTAGCAATCCCAGGGGTTCTGCTGGTGGTGGAAGGGTTGGAGGATGATGAGTCCTCAAAGAAGTTCAGAGAGAGGTCCTCATTTTCATGGTCAGAGATGAGGAGTGGGATCTATGGGTTCTGGAATCCTGTGAGGCAAGAGTTTCAGTCTCTGCTGTCTGGTCATTAGAGAGGATATCAGTGTCTTTCTTCTTCCTGAACATCCCTCATATACATGCCACTAGGCCCAGCTTCTGGTAGGGGGTGCTCCATAGGCTGGTGGGATGTTTGTCTGAATTTGGGGATGTCATATAGTGGGAGGTCTGGAGTTACATTTTATAGAATGCAACAGATGTTCTGAAATTCATGGTAGTGTCTAACTGCCCACACTGTGATTGATTGGCATCCACAGCACAGCTGTATGATCACCAATAATCCTAACAATATTCTGATAATGGATGTGAGGAGTTTGAAGAACTTGTGATCAAAGTTGGGGTCTGATGTGTTGACAGATGGCATTTGGTTTCCTCCACACTATAGTGCATGAGGAAAGGAAAGAAGAAGCTTCAAGCTGATTGTTAGACTTAAGCTGCATATGATGATAAACATGTGATAAACTGATGTCACTTTGCACTTTAAGTAAAAGCATCAGAGTCCACTGATGTGTATATTGATCAATATGCATCAAGGCCTTATAATTGGCTCAAGAGGGGAATGGTATGATGATAAACTTTAGCTTGAAGCTGGAGTTACCAGTGAGAGTGAGCTTTCTTATATACTACAAGTTGTAGCAACTATAAATATGACTACCATTGTGTCTGTCCTTGTTATTGTGCTTATTGTCCTTGAGCATTGCTGCTTTCTACAATAGTATCATTCTGTCATCAGGCAATGCTGTTACATTGAAAGACAATGACTGACTAGGCCTTGTTGTGATAACTAAGCCAGTCTCATAGTCTCAAGTGCTGGGTTAAGCACCCTAACTAAGTATAAATAGGGGTTAATCAAGTAAAAGATAAAAGAATAGAGAAAAATCATAACACAATATATCTTAGTCTCAAGCTAAGGTTAATATACTGATCAAACTCTTTGGCTTTTAGTGTGACTATCACTCCAGTACCAACACTAGTAGTTATAGTCTATTGACCCCTATGTTTCATTCTGCTTATTATCATCTCTTATCTTCTTATTCTCATAATCTTGCTTTATCATCAGTTAGTGTCAAACCCTGGCAGTTACAGTGCCAAGCATTGTGATTGTTTGGTTGTCATCTGACAGTGAGTGGAATTAGTTTGACAGTTGATTTTCCAAGTGCACTAATAATTGCAAACTGATTGCTGAGATAGATTACCCACAATGGCATTATGGATATCAGGTATCTGCTGATAACTGATTGGATGCATGAGTCAACACATGCCTGCTCTTGGCCATCTTGGTCTGAATTCATACTTTCTCCTATCTTCTTCTTTATCCCTGCAGATACTAGAATATAATAGAATATTGTAGAATATGAATGAGCTAAAACATTTAGTATATAAACACTGTCCATACTATTGTATCTTTAGCTATCAAATCATCTTTCAACCTCTACAGTCCTTGTGTGAATATAAGTGATCAAGATCATTTACACTTAGTGTTTGATCTGGACTCTGTGTTGCCTAATAAACTAGTACTGTATCATATTTGTACAGTTGCACTAGAGTTCACCTTGGTTGTCTAGTTTCAGCAGGTTGTCAAGGCTAAGGTTCTTAGCTTGAGAGAGTCTGATATAGAATAAACTTTAGCTCAAAGCCAAGGATACTACAGTGAGAGCTACATTACTTATATATTGTTTAGTGTGTGATAAATATAGATACTCCTGCTCATATTGTCTATGAGTTGAACAAAAGGAATGTGTGTTTGGCATGTGAAATAATAGAGATCACTTGATATACAAGTGTTCATCATGAGCTGTAGTACAAGAGCATGAGCTGTCCAGTTTAGGCATGATTACTGGTTCAGTTTAAACACAATATGATAGCTGTCCTAGCATAGGTGCTCATGATAGTAAATAAATAAGATAGTCATTCATGATGAGATTAAGATAGATGCCTGTGATAAGATAAGATAAGTGGAAAATCATAACACTTGGTGCTTACCATTCCACTCACTTGCTGACTCCCTTATTAATTATGCTTAGTGCTTGTTAACAACTCATGGATCTTTCTTGGTAATCAGAATTCCACTTCAGACATCCTCACTTCAGATCAGGCTTTTCTTTGAGTATTCATCTACTTGTATATTAGCTTTGCTACTCATATTTCTGACAAGCAGACCTGACAAAGTAAAAGTAATAAGTAGAGCACCCTAGGATGATCACAAGCCAGCCTCTGAGAGCTAAGATCAAAACTCTCATCTGGAAAATTAGTGTAGACAACAGAGAAGAATGTGGCATGTCCTCAAAGTCTCTCAATGGTGGCACATGCTTAACAAAACTCTAGGCTGGAGTTGAACCCAGCTTTATCAATGGCAGCATGTGTACTGACTGATATACTATCAGAGCTTATACAAGTCAACTAGACAATGCTTACCAAATAAGAAGATTTATCATGAGTGTCCACCATTATCTCAGACTTGAAAGTCAAAATAATAACCTAGGATAAATATGAAGATTGCATTTTGTAGTGCTTTCTAGCAGGATACACTGTATTCTTCATTCTCTCTTTTTCTATTCTAGATCTTATCTTGAACTCAGCTCTACTCTTATCTCTGCACTGAGACAATGGCTTAGTTTGAGGTCACCAAGGCTTTTCTATACAGTATTTAAGTCAGTAGTATACAGTGATATGCTTCAGTCTCAAGCTAAGGTCAATATACTGATTAAGCTCCTAAACTCTTGGTATGACTACCACTTCAGTACCAACATTGGCAGTCATAGTCTATCAACCTCTATATCTCCCTTCTCTTGTCATCATTCTAAACATCATTACTGTCATCTTTTTACCTTCAGTTAGTGTCAGACTCCAGCTGTTGCAGTGCATTGCATTTGTAATTATTTAGTTATTATCTGACATTTAGCTTGAGACTTCTCATGTCTTGATCCAAAAATCTTTGACTCAGGATAATTTTCAAGAATATATCAAAAGAAAACTCTATCACTCTCACTCTCACAGGCATGTGCCTGACAATTTCCATAATCAATTTTATTTCTTACAATATTATATGGGCTTTATGGAGAAGAGAGTGATGGACTAGAAAACTGGAAGAGTGGAGAACCCAGCAGCAAATAGCTGCAACTTACAATGCCATTTGACCAGCTCTCTACACACTCTCAAATCAAGAGGAGGTCTATATCTGACCACCCAATCCAATCTCCAGCACTGTTTCCTTTGGAGGAATGGCCAGAAATATCAGCCCTTCAGTTGTCAAGTAGGACATCATCAATAAGCTCATCCACTGGTTTGATGCATATAGCATCTAGAGGATAGAGCCTATACACAAGAGGCTATCAAAGATAAGAAAGAAGGACACCACCCTAAAGTGGCAGATTCCTACATATCACCATTCTGAATGCCACACCAGCCACCATTGACTATGAGAAGCCAACATAGCTGAAGTAGCTGAAACTCTTTCTATGAGTATTCTGAGTCATTACCACCATCTCCAAGTAGACCACCATCTGACACTCCATCTCTCTGGCAGTCTGAGAGTAAGAATCCATGGGGCAAGCTCAAACCCACAATTGTGAAGAAACCAGACCTCAACTGGTTCTTCAACCAGTGCAAAGCATACTTTGAGATATATAGTATGTTTTTTGCTATGAGTGCCAGTGGATTCAGCCCATATTGGGTTATCTTCTGCTCATCAAGGTTTGAAGACAAGGCATGTGAGTGATGGGACCACCAGGAATCTTATCTCCATGATCAACTGACTAGACATTAGCAGTACCTATCATACTCTGATTTTAAGCATGCAGTGACTAGCTGATTTAAAGAGGATGCAGAAATGAAACTATAACAAATCAAGTGGAGAACACTGAGACAGACCAACTACAAGAATGCTAAAGTGTTCTTCCAAGAGTTTGAGAAACTGGCATATCAGGCAGAGAAATTAGAAGATAGGTCTGCCATGCTGAAGCTGGTGGAGAATGCAATCTGCATCAATATTAAGAACATGATTGTATCAGAGGATAATGACATTCCAACCATATATGATGAATAGAAGAACCAAGTCCTGCAGATGGACTATAACTACCATGTCAATGCTGCAGAAGAAAATAGCCATACTGCAGAGATAGGAGATACTAAGACAAGTGCAGCTGGATCATCTTAGAAGAGATCTGCACCAACAAGAGATGACAAAAAGACTTCAACTGGTGTAACATATGGAGGCACAGGGCAGCCAATGAATATAAATGCTCTTTACAAAGAGGAAAGGTGTTTCAATTGTAGAGAGAAGAGACATATGCTTTATGCATGTTTGAAACTCTGCCACTCACATACTCTGCCTACCACCCAAGATGCTTCAAAAGCAAGTGACACAGTAGCATCTCAAAGAATTCAGGAGATGAAGTTTTCTGATAAAGATTGGTTGATACTTGGTAAGATATACCAAGAAGAGCAAGCTGCCAAAAGGGCACAGGATGAATTGAACTAAGCAAAGATGGTTAAACTCTAAGAGGGTTTTGGAAAGTGCTTAATAGACAGTATTTGGGTTTCAGAATATTCTAAGTTGATTTGAAGTATAATTGTGTATTGATTCTAAGTTCTAATTGTACTTAGCATTATAATAAACTACTCTCATGAGTATTGCATCTTAGAAGATGAGATAAGACTGAATAATTGTCTTTATCAACTGTTCCTTTGATTTATTCAAGATTGCAGTGCTTCTATTGCACTTGAAACAACTGACCTTAACTGTATTTGGTGGTAGTGTATTGAGTGGTTAGGTGTTAATGTTGAGAGTTCACTCCTTATTCACTCTCATTAGTTGCTTAGCTGTTACTAAGCACATCAGTAGTCAATAGAAACTCATAGCATATTTGTCCAAGATGCTGTCTACAACAGAATGCAACTATAAAATCTATGACAAAGAGTTACTGGCTATTATGACCACCTTAGATGAATGGTGCCATTATCTCATGAGTGCCAAGTATGATTTTGAAATCTGGACAGACCATCAGAATCTCCAGTATTTCAAAGAACCACAGAAGCTGAACCACAGACAAGCACTCTGGATGACAGAGCTGGCCTGATATCATTTCACACTCTATCACAAACCTGGCACTGCTAATAAGAAGGATGAGCTACTCAGTTGATGAGCTGACCATGATCAGAGAGGGAATGACAATGAAGAAATTGTCATCCTCAAGCTGGAGCTATTTTATACAAATGCAATGATTTTTTCTACAGCTCCAGAAATCCTGAAGAAGGTTCACCAAGAAAAGAAGTCACTGGAGAAGGTGATACAGCTAGCACTTGACAAAAGGAGAATAGATGCACTCTTGAAGAGAGGGTGTGCTATTTTCATGACCAACTATACATTTCCACCAACAAAAAGCTATATGGGGAAATCATCATGACATGCCATGATCATGCAACAGCAGGTCATCTAGGAATCACCAAGATACAAGAGTTGGTCACACATAATTATTGGTGGTCTGGTCTCAAGCAGTCAGTGGAAGCATATATTAAAAGATGTGAGATGTGTCAGAGAGTGAAACTAAGAACTCAGCAGCCAGTAGTGCTACTACATCCCAATGAAGTCTCTTCTGACAAGTGGAAGATAATCTTAGTTGACATGATAGGGCCTCTTCCTGAGTCTAAGGAGTATGATGCTGTCTTAACAGTAGTAGACTGATTTTTCAAAGAACTAATTCTGATTGCAACAAACATGACTTTGAATGCTGAGGGCTGAGCTTGTTTATTCCAAGATCATGTGTATGTCTATCATAAACTCCCAGATAAAATAATCTCAGATCATGGTCTATATTTCATATCACAGTTTATCAAAATACTTTATAAGTTGCTCAGAATCACTAGGAATCTCTCCATGGCATATCACTCTCAAACTGATAGACAGATAGAGCAGGTCAATCAAGAAATTAAAAAGTATGTCAGGATTTTCATAAACCACTGGCAAGATGACTGAGTGGAATGGCTCCTGATAGCAGGATTTGCTTACAATAACCATGAAAATTCATTGACAGACTACAGCCTATTCTATATAAACACTAGAACTCACCCAAACACTGGAATGGACCTCTCACAAAGAGACAGCCAAATACTCTGGACAAAGGATTCTGCAGCAGAAATGAAGAAAATTCATGATAAGGCTGAATGGGCATTGCACAAGACAGCAGAGTCTAAAAAGATAGTATGACAAGAGAAGAGCACTAATGAGAGACTACTAGCTAAGCAACAGAGTTATGCTTGACATGAAGAATCTAAAGATAGACAGAAAGATGAAGAAGTTGGATGACAAGTTTGGAGATCCCTTCAAGATTGTGAAGAAAGTAGGCAATGGGGCATATGAATTAGCTATCTCAAAGACATGAAAAATCCATCCTGTCTTCAATAAAAACCCTCCTTAAACCATTCTGAATGGCAGAGTTCCCAACCAGAGAGTGCTACCACCACTCAAACCAATAGTCATAGATGATGAAGATGAATGAAATTGATGCAATCCTTGACAAAAAAATTTGTTATCAAAAACAGTGGTTTCTCATCCATTTCAAGGGATATGGTAATAAGAAAAACCACTGGTATGCTAAAAAGGACCTTCCACATATGAAAAGGCTTATTGTGAAGTACTGTGCAGCACAAAACCCACTTGCTGTAGTGAACAATGTCAGGCTTGGATGACTGATGTTTGACAAGTCAGACTACATCA
This sequence comes from Guyanagaster necrorhizus, assembly GCF_019112545.1. Classification (NCBI taxonomy): domain Eukaryota; kingdom Fungi; phylum Basidiomycota; class Agaricomycetes; order Agaricales; family Physalacriaceae; genus Guyanagaster; species Guyanagaster necrorhizus. Next base: position 32,804 of record NW_025064939.1, read on the forward strand.
GAACTCAAAAGCCCCTCTTTGAACTGAAACAACATCTATTCAAAGCCAAAAAGCTTTACATGTGAAAAGACACCAACAAAATTAAGACAGAGACACTCATAGTCCAACCATTTCTCTTAGACAAGACATTGACATCTCAGTAGAGATCAATAGGAAGATGAAGCTGTCACCTTTTTTTCAGAGCTCTTCTGAGCTATTGAGGATAATTGTCTTAAAGAGGAGATAATGTTATGATTTTAGCCTCTAAATCATGCTCAGCTGTCTTGGCTTGGTTTGATATTGCTAAGACTTTTTTATACAGTATTTAAGTCAGTAGTATACAGTGATATGCTCCAGTTTCAAGCTAAAGTCAATATACTAATCAAATTCCTAAACTCTTAGTATGACTACCACTTCAGTACTAACACTGGCAGTTATAGTCTATCAACCTCTATACCTCCCTCCCCTTATCATCATCCTAAACATTATTACCCTCATCCTTCTGCTTTACCTTCAGTTAGTGTTGGACTCTGGCTGTTGCAGTGCATTTTATTTGTGATTATTTGGTTGTTGCCTGACATCTGACTACTAAATCCAACCTCTAATACTGTTTCCATTAAAGAAATGGCCTTTTTCTCTCACCCTAAGATCCAAGAGCAGAATATCATCAATAAGCTCATCCACTGCCTCAATGCATACAGCTGCAAGAGAACTAAGTCTCACTTTTTCAGGACAATGATTAACAACCTCTATGTTCTGAAAAGAGGGTATAAGCAGGTTGGTGAGTGGCAATGAGAAGTGGCTCTTAAACTTGAGAGTGCACTATCAATGATGCATAGTAGTCAGATAGTAGATGCACAGTAGATGGCCTCTGAGAAGAGAGAGCAGTATATTAGCATGCAGCAATAAAATCAAATATTTATTATAGATGAGATATAGATACACATGCACTTAGAGGAGACCATCAAGGCAAAAAAGAGAAAGATGCACACTGAGATGCTAGGCCTCTATGAATCACCAGTTGATAGTGATATCTATTATACTCAGACTTTAAGATCACAGTAACTGGCTGATTTAAGAAGAACACAGAGATGAAGCTCTACTAGATCAAGTGGAGGGTGCTCAGGCAGTCTAACTGTTAGGATGCCAAGGTATTCTTCTGAAAGTTCATGAAATTGGCCTATCAGACCAAAAAGCTAAAGGACCAGTCAGCAATGCTGGAACAGATGGAGGTCATGGTTCACCTCAACATTAAGAATACTATCATATCAGGTTACAACAACATCCTGACCAAATACAATGAGAAGAAATGATAAGTCTGAAATATGAAATAGACTATAAACTAAAAGCCAAAAAACAGAGTCTGAGAGAGTCCAATCAAATTTGGAGTTGAATGATAAAAGTTGGATTGGAATCAGAGATATGTGGCATGCTCATTACATCCTTCTAGCTTATTGAAGTTAGTCTCTGGATCAAAGGCTTTGTGTCTAATGTCAACTTAAGTAGCTTTTACTGCTAAGTCATCTTGTATCAAATAGAATTGAAATCTTAATTGAACTTTTGGTTTCAGCATAATTTGGATTTCTGCTTAATAAAGGTTTCAGCATCAAAATACAAGTTCTTCAGTTTTGAGGACCACTAGTTAGCTATGAGTGCAGCTAGTCAAGCCTAAGTGCTTGAGAGACTTAGTATTGGATTTCAGAGTTTATTAGGTTTCAGAGTATTCTAAGTTAGACTGAGCATATTATGATTTTTTCTCTTTTTCTTATCTTATTGTATCTTATCTTATCTGGTATCTATCTTATCATAGGGCACTTAGGATTGTGAGATGATTGCCATGTGACAGGTATGAATACAATAGATGAACTGTGATATGACACAATGAATGCCTCAACAACAGACAATACTCATTTGTTTCATATCCAACAACCAGACACTATAGTGTTATAACATAGGAGGCTATAATAAAGTAGAAGTTATATTTATCTTTACAGGCATGTGTATAAGTAGGCTAGCTCTTGCTGTAATACTCTAGCTTTCAGCTAAAGTTTATTTTATACCACTCATCTCTCTTGAGCTTACTCTGTGAAGCCTTGATCACACTGATCCAAGTGCATATAGTGAACTCTGACATAACTATATTAACTCAATACAGCATCAGTTTATTATGTGTCAAGTGGGTCTGACAGAGCAAAGTAGCTTATAATTTCAAGTCCACATCATATTCATATATTGTGTCTTAGCTACACTGCTCTTGTGAGTATTGCATCTTAGAAAGCAAACTAGCATTGAATAAACTGTCTTTGTATAATCTTTCTTGATTTATTCAAGTCTGCAGAGTGCTTCTGTCATACTCAAAACATCTAAACTCAACCATATTGGTGATAGTGCAAAGAGCTATTACCAAGCACATCACCACTATTATCAATTTCTAGATCAAGAGGTAGCATCACGAATCTGCATACTTTACTTTCTATGGATACTGTAATAATGATGTTACTGAATTTCAGAGTATTTATCTCTCACATTCATGCAAAAAAAGTTTTATCTGTCTTTTTCAGATTATGCTCTTGAATTTGCATCTATTTATATGCATGAACCCATCAGATCTTCTCTGAAAACTCACTGCACTCTTCTTCAGTTCTATTAGCTTGTTTTTATACTTGAACATGGCTCTACTATTTCATCAATTTCTTTCCCTCCTTCTCCACTAACTGCACAGTAAGAATTGACCATTCAATTGAGGATTCCAACTGATATAGGCCTATACTTATACAAACTTGATTGTATGATTATATTCTCCTAGTCATTTGCTCTGAGACAATGTCTTTTTTTATAACAAAGTTTCATGCAACCATAAATAGATGTGATTGATGGATAAGTGCATCTATTTATCTATGAGAGATCTAGAAGATGCATGTTTGATTAGCTGCTACATGCCCTGTCCCTTCTAGTCTTGAAATCTTTGAACTTTGAGCTCTAAATTAATTTTCTCCCTGCCCCTCCTAGATTCCAATTCAGCTTCTATATAGAAGATACCATGCAGCTCTGATCTTATTGTACCTGGCAACCTATTGCTCTTTCTTTCAGGAATTTTGATCTCTCTATGAAAGACTCCACTCCATCTCTCTCTGATCTCACATGCAGTAAAAGAATACTAGGACTGTCCAGCCACACCTGTGAGTTCAGAAGTTGTGACAGAATTTCTTAAAACCTGAAATCATGATACTTGAAGATTATCTTTAGCTAGGCTTGAATTCATGTTATGCTCTCTTTTGATAGCCAATTGACCAACCTACATATAGCACATGTATCACTTTCATCTCTCTACTACTGCTGATCATATCTTTGTACCCCAGTATAGTATTCATTCACTACTACTGAGTCTCTTTCATTTAATCAGTTTGACTCCCATCTCTCCTGCTTGAACTAACACAGCTGGAATTCTTATTTTGATCTCTGTGAACAAAATTTCAGCAGGACTACATCTGATTAATTATTGCTCAAAGATCACATATCATCAATGTTCTAACCTTCATATTGTCCCAGAGTCTGCTATTCACTCTACATTTCAGCCTCTTCATTTGTTTTTCCTATCATCAGCAGACACCTCTCCCAGTACAGCCTTAGATCTATGGTATTATTCTAATCAGTGTGTGGGAGAATCCTCTTTGCACATCTACAGTGTTGTTTCTCCCCAATAGCAAAAAAAGCCGATGTGGGGAGGGGAAAGGAATAAAATTGAAATCAAGCTTGATGCAAAATGGTAAAAATTGACATCACATCAAGATTCTCTGGCTGGAAGTTGAACCCAGCTTTCGCACGTCTATTCATGCATGTCGAATGACAGACGCGTGTATTAACCGGTATACTACCAGAGATTACAATTTCTTTTAACAAACCCCTCCCCTGTCACCTATTCTGACCACGGCGCTGTGAATCTTCAGCGTAGTTGTTATTTCTCGTCGTGCCTTTCTACTCGTCCCGCTTATATCAATGACGACCAACATGGAAAGCTTGAAGTAGTACGGTGCTCGGTCTCAGGCGTGTGTACATAACCAGAAGGCGACTGCGACTCCCCTTCTACTCTACTTCCCCGGGCCGGTAGGTGGAATCAAGTTACTACGCATTGGCATTAGGCTTGCTCGTCACTCCGAAGCTGTTTAAATCTTGCGTGAGAGCAGGCATTAATATAGACGGACGCGGCCCTGCATATATGTCCGGGGCCCAAAACTTTGGAGCTGAGAAAACCCTACTTCGTGATATGAGACTGGACCACAGGTCGTCTGGTTGATATATCCCAAATCCGCGTACTTTCCTTTCTGTTCTCGCAAGTGGGTGACTCATTCCCTTATTCGTCCAGACCATGAATACCATCACCTTTTTCTTATTCACACAGATTACTCACTCGAATTTACATTTGTTCGCACGGATTCTTCTGTTGTATTTATCTGGCCACGCGGCATTGGTCACCCTTACTGATTCCTCCTCCACTCGACCATCCAATCGGGGATTCTCGTGACCTAGATCCACAGGAACTTGGCTGCAGGCCCTCAATCGAGATGATGTTTCCCTTCGCTCCGCACATCCAGTTTCCGACGAGCTTGTCCCTCCACTCAAGGCTTCTTCATCCTTGGCAACGGTTCCTCGCCCTGTGTTCTTAGGTTCAATACCGTCGAGTCTCAGAATGGGGATGTACGAGCTATAAGAATGAAGCTCGATGCTGGGCTGGGAATCAACACATGCTCTCGGTCCCAACACGATGTTTTCTCCACATTCGAACTTTCATATCCCTTCTTTCTTTGATCTCTCTCGTGGACTTCAATGTCTTCCACTCAGGCGTTTCTCGTAGATTCACCCCACGGCGTCATCCCCTAGCTTATCGGACCTCTGAGGAGGGTATCCTGTCTTGTCAGCGGGAATGAATGTACTCGCCATGACCATTCTTCCCAAAACGATCGAGCGATGAGCTAGTTCTAGTTGGTCCATGCTCTCGTTCTCACGTGCACACACTTCGATGCTTGTTTTTTTATTATTAATACTCAGTCTTTAGCGGCGTGCTCTTCTTTTCTGTACTCTCAACCAACTTCCGATTCCCAGCATGCAAAAGTTATCGGACCTGGCAACCCGTTCTCTGTAGTCCGACGTCGATTTCAAGTTTCCTCGGCGAGGAGACTCGGTTCTTATACTTTTTTTTGATTCAAGAATTTTGATCCCTCCGCTCCAACCTTGAAATCAATCAACGCAGGCTGCCAATCACTACGCTCGAATAACATGTTATATCCTATGTGTACGTCTTTTGATAACCCACATGCTTCACCATCACTCGGAACTCCAACAGCACATGAGTTACGTTAGTTAATACCGTCGTTCGGGGGCCTCCCTTGTTCAGGATTCGGGTGGTATCCACGAATCTCCGCCACCGCCACTTGAAGTCTCATGGGTTCACCGAGGTATCGCCTCTTAATTATCGGTGCGCTGCGAGGAAATTGCTTCCCCGTGTAATTACGTGGGAATCTTCGGAATATTAGGGAACCTCGTGTTTTTCAATAATTGGGAGGTTTTTTCTCTCGTCCGTGGGCCCATGTTCGAAAAAGAGAAGATCAAGAAAAAAGACTTGGACGCTGCCATGTCGTTACTTTTACTCAAGACTTCTCCTCCGACGCTTACGGTCCCGCCATAGATGCTTCTTCCTGTGCGGCCCTGCCACCTTCCCGTGTCTCTCATTTGACCGTCCCGATGTCGTATTTCGTCTTCGCACAACCCTCTGCCCCGTTCTTCTACGTTATTGTTCCAGCCCTGAGTCCTGTCTATTCCCTCGCTGGGTCCGTCCGCCCGACATGCCCTCGGGTTATGTCGTCACTATTAAATCGATCTCACCCTCCGCCCCGTCTTCTATGCTATTGTTCCAGCCCGGTGTCTTGTCTATTCCCTCGCTGAGTCCGTCCGACATACCCTCGGGTTACGTCGTCAGTACCAAATCGATCGATCAAGTCATCTTTTTTGTGTGTGGCCATGACAGCCTGAGTGCATTCATTCGCCACCGCCAGTCACTATGCCACTGTCTGTCGTGAATTCTCTTCAAGTTACTGCCTGGGGAATCGTTATTATGCGTAGAATAGAGTTAACGATACGCGATACGCGGAAACGCCAGTGACGTTTTCCTTCTCCTTTGTCTTCTTCCCCATACTATGACCGCAATATGAATTCTTTTTTCGATTTCATTTCATTCTTTTTCCCGTCGGTTCGTATTCTAGTCCTAATACTACTTTACCAACTACATGAAAATCCGATAGATACAACACAGGATCCTTCCGTGTATGATACATTGTGGGGATAACCACTGAAATAACCAAGAAAAATACGCAACACAGATAGCTGGATAAATGAGGGGGGGGTGGGGAGAGGGAAAGTTATATACAATGAATGAATAATAAAGATAAAAAAAGAGAACTCTACGCCAGCGCGAATCCCTCCCATTGCGCCATACCCTGCTGTGGGAAACTGAAATCCATCAGATCGGTGAGATACTCGTTGGGGAGGTTGTTTGAGAGATAGTAGTCGATGGTGTTGTCGACCGGCACGGGACTCGCTTGAGGGAAGAACGAAGCCGGGGAGGCGTACTCGACGGGAGAAGTGCATGGAGTGGCGCCATAGTCGTAGCAACTGGAATAGGTGTCGGCAGGCGAGGGGTAGAGGAATGAGGAGAAGTCATCCGACGGGGTGGGAGAGAAACAGTCGTACGGGTTCGGTGACGCAGGATAGTACGGCGGGGTATTGTCGGTGCAGAGCGCGTTGAGGAACGCTGCGTCGAGATCGATGACTGGCGCCTCGGCCTCGGGCATGATAGGCGCAACGGGTTCAGGAATGACAAGGGGAGGCAGAGGCGGGGGCGTCGATCGCTCACGTTTCTAGGCAAACCATCAGGAAAAAAAAAATCGGCAAACACAACACAGAAAACATACCCCAGAAGAAATCTTTCTCCGCCTTTCCTCCTTGCCCGTCTGCTGCCTGAATGCGCTCTCCGTAATCGGCACCTCAAAGCGTGTGATGATCTCCGGGACGTGCGTCTTGTCAAACTCCTTGATCGCCTTGTCCAGCTGGGCGCCCTTCAATCCCTCTACGAGCAGCTCTGCAATCTTGGCACACCGCTTCGTATCCTTCGGCTCTACTTCCCGCACCTTCCTCCGTGCCTTTGCTTTCGTCTCTCCGCCCTCCTTTCCCGGCCGGAACGCATACCCAGGGAACCGCTGCCTGTGCTCATCGAGCGCCGCACGCGCCTTGTCATGCCACACCTGCCTCTCGCCTTCTGGGAGCCCCTGCCATGTCATGCCGATGATCTTGGATAGCGTCGAGTGGTTCGTCTCGACATCAGTGGAGACGTGCTGGGATTTGATGAACGAGGATCGGAAGAGAATAAAGGCATTGGGCGGGCGCGGGATGTACGATGGGGGTTTCTTTTTGCTGTGCCGGGGAGACTGGGCGGGAGTGTGTACGTGCGAAGACGGAGAGCAGGGAAGCGTCCAGACAATCTGGGTGCCCATGTCGCCGGAGAGTGTTTTAGGCATCGCGAGTTGGAGGGAGGGATAAGGAGGGGGGTGTCGCTGACGGTGTGAGTGGGTGAATGGGGGAGAGGAGGAATGATTAGATCTCCCCCATTTGAATGAAAACGCTGCGATTAAGAAAGCTTCCGTGAACGTGCATTCGGATCTCCGGCCCCGGTGAGAATTATGTAAAACGTAATCGTCCTTTTTTTCTCTTGTATTCTCTTCCCTTGCCTGGGCTTTTCCCCCTTGTACTTTTCCCCTCCCTTCCCTAGATATACTTCCGCGGAACCAAAATGCACTGATCATCATTCATCGCATCGCACTGCCCAGCCATGCACGGAGAGAGTATCTCCCAAATCCAAATCCCACCTTATCCCCATCCATCATTCCCAATTTCAATTCACCTCATGCCCACCCTCGAATCAAATCCCGTGGCGTTGTACTTTTTTCTCCCCTTACCCAACTTCCTCCGTGTGTCCCAGAACTCTATCAAACGTTGATGTGAATGAGTATGGGCCGCGTGATACCAAGTGGCGGTCTCGTCCAGTTGTAAACTATGTATTGGGTAGCGGTTACTACCTCTCCTACCTTCGTTCTACCTAACAGTCGGCGTACGACGAAAATTAATTTAAAAACCCATTAAACCCGCTTCCCACCACGCCCCGGAGTTATCACCTCAAGGCCTTCGAATAAATTCAAGCTTCTTATCCCCCCTTTGGACAGAGGTCAGATGAATGATATCATACATCCCTCTACTCACACAGATCATACGACCCGTACAGGGTAGACATTATGGTGGCGCCACGCGGGTGTTTTGCCTCCGGCTAGAACTAGGGAAGTTCTAGTTACCGGGAAGTTCGAGTCTGGGTAAGGGGGAGGGGGCATCGTCCAGAATGAGTCGGTGTGAAAGTATGAGTCATCACTGGCAACGATTCTCATCCATCATTCCAATCCAATCTCGGAAATAAGTGATCAACACCTGGCGGGAAGTTATCATATCATCCCCAAGGTTCTCAAAGTTATAATATAGCGAGCTACCGAAACCCGGGTTCAGTCTAAATCCTTCTGATTCCAAAAAGTTTTTTTGCATCTTTCCAACTTCGTATCCCCGGAATGACGCATAAATCCTCGTGGATAGAGCGGACCCCGGACATATATGCAGGGTCGCGAATATTAACGACTAGGCTAAGCTCAGTTCGAGAGTAAGTAATTTTAAGGATTTAACGAGCAAGTCTATCAGCGTACTCGATCCCCACAAAAACACCATTATCATTCTCCGAACCCAGGAGCCCAGGAAAAGGATTCGGAAAAGACGTCACATATTTTTTCGAGCTCCGTCCTACTTTCAACTTATCGATCGATCAAAACTTTGCTTCTATGGATGCAATCGTTAGGTCGGTAATGGGCGATTGAAGGATTCTGCCGTCATTGAAATGCAGCGGGGCGGCCGCGGGTAGGAACAATGCAAGAATTCTCATTGTCGCCCGGTTGCGTACAACAATAGTCGACATTGTTGGGGGACAATTGCATTGTAATCTCTGCGCCTATCATTGACGCCACAGGACTCCCACCCAAAGCTAGAGATTATCACATTGTTCCCCATTCTGTAGGTAGTTTTCATATTTCGTCCATTATCGATCATCCGTTAGAATGGTGTTGGGTTGGTGATATATTGCGATTGAAAGACCTTCATTAAAATGCAGCGGGGCGGGTTAGGAACAACAACGCAAGAATGCAATTTTTTTTTTCGGATTGATGAGCAGAAGGGGAAGGGAAAGACAAGTCTATCGCGGCGATCCCAACCCTGGAGCGATTCGCAATCTGGCGGAAACGACGTCAAATTCTTTTTTTTCGAGCCTCACTTATATGCCGTCGATTGGATAAATGAGTAAATGAAGAGGCAGGTAGACAAGAAACCATCAAATTGTCATTGGCACGGGAACCCATTATCGCGCCCTGTCCTGGTTTTTTTTTTAGCCAATAATAGTTTAACCATCCTTGGAGGAAAGCTTGATTAACGATTTGGATTTGGATTTCGACCCCTAACCAAATACTATACCAGTTGGTGATTCCGGGTTTTTGAGCTTAGTCGGTCCTAGCACGTGAGAGGAGGGACCACAAAGAGCCATACGTTGCTCGGAGTACGATACGCTGCGGGAACGCTAATACAACCATCACCATCAAAAGTGGGCCTTTGTTACGTCGCAGTGCTGAACCCCAGGAGCACAAATCCCTGCAGCAAACTTCCCACATGCACACGTTGCTTCTTGACGTATGACGCACGGCGAGTCGAGTATGCAGATTTGCGGATCCCAGCTCTCGATGATGGCGATTATGGATTTCCGGGTTTTCGTGGCTGGCGATAAGACTTGACCATTCTTTCTGACTTTTGGGATTTTCTGGGTAGCATAGCACACGGGCTCATCGTCAGTCAATTTCTGGAGAAAATCCGAGCGTGGAAGATAGGTTCGACTCCTCCTCCTAACCACGGAAATTTGTCTTTGGGTGTTTTAGTTTAGTTTATTACTGCGAAGATACTCACACAAGCTGTGTTTGGGCTAAGTACAAGGATCCCATAATGCGACTCAATAGACCCGTGTGCTTTTGGACCAGCGGAGTCTTTTTACGGAGAGTTCGAAATGCCTGAACCAAAGAGTACAGGGCAAGGAACAGAAGGAGGACGTTTCCAGGTCCAAAAAGGCTGTGGAGTCGTCGAATGAATCAGACAGAAGACTCGGAATGAAAGAACTCGGACACAGCAATCATAGAAATATTTCCCAAGGCTAACACCGACGCAAAATACAAACAGCGGCAACGCGTCGCAAAGGAGAATAGACTCAATGGACACATGTGCATTTGGAGCGTGTGGGCTGATAGGCAGCGACAAATTCGAGGAGCGGGGTCTTTACGGAGAGGTCGGAACAAAAGCCGTGTATAAGAGCACAGTGTAAGGAACAGAAGGAGAACCGTTTCCAGGTCCATAAAAGCTGTAGAGCCGTAGAATGAATCAAGCAGAGAAGTCCAGTCAGAAGGCTTGGAACGTTAATTTAGTGGAGCCCGAAGCTGAAACTCAATGATTGTCGTCAGTGCGGTAAAGTTCAGGTACAGTGGAGACCAGTCTTTTTTTAAGTAGCGAGGAACAAATTACGAGCTGCCTACCAACAGGCACATTGACCGTGCATTGTCGTTGGCAGTGCGTTGTGAAATTTGATTTGATCGCCGGTCTTGTACTCATCCATCAATGTTCAATACATGCTTATCTAGTTAGTAGTGACTAGAACAGTAACAGTTTCCGGTAGCACATTAGATACTGTCATGTGCAAATACTTCGTTTCGCACGAAAGCTGGGTTCGACTCCCAGCTGGAAACTTTCGAGACTAGTGATTCATCCATTTTTTAGATAAGGCTGCTCCCTTTTTGCTAGACATTCTGATGTTCAAGTGTTTTCTTGTGAACAGTGAACATTGCTGTTCAGATGGAAACAAATCTGGATCTGGGGGACATGCGGTACCATCCAAAATATGGTGGTGTCCTGCTCGCTGAAAGTCATGGAGTCCCACAAGATATATTGATCTTTCCCGGATGACTTTTGTTTCTCCGCCCTCTCACGTGCACGATGAATGGTTTCATCATAATAGGCACTCTTGATTTTTTTGTTTGCCGTTCTTGCTTGCCAGACCAAAACTAGTTGACCCTTGTTCTCCTGTGGCGCCCTTGATCTAAGTAAAGCATGCCTATTCATCGACACTACTGAAATCTCTCTGGAAAAGATATATCACATCGCCCCTGGGCCTGGTTGTTTGTCCTGCGATGACAGAAGCTACACTTCATTTCTTATCTCCAAGCGCCGTGCAGGATACGAACATTTCTCTGCAGCCTGGTGAAAAATAAAAAGAAGATGCTTTCTATCACCCACGAAGCTACCGCATGCAGCGTTGTCCCATCATACCACTGACCTACTAGGCAGTTGTGGACACACCAAATCTAAATCTTGGTATCAGCAAATGCGGTCTTGTCCGTAGGATCGACGGTAAGGGGCCAGGCGAACCACGGAGCACGGAGCAAAGAAACGCCAGTTTCTCGTCCATATCAAGACAAGAACCGGATTAAGCGGCCCGCATGCCAGCTTCAACTTCAAGCATGGCCGATGGTATCTTCCTCCATCCGGGTGATCAAATGCATGCTCTTCCCATTAGTAGTCGTAGTGTGATACGGGGTACGCCCTGATTCCTTTCAGGATTCCGGATTCAAAGTTGACAGAGTTTATCCCTAGCGCATCATTCCTCTCGAGCAATGTCAGGGACCTTAGTCGTCGTTACTTGCAAACTAGTATTCTTGTTTTTGTTTGGTTTTTCGTGAATCAAACATTTCTCGGTATCTCTTCTTCATGACCCTCAACATCTTCTTGTGAAAGAAAATGAATTCGACCACGACGTCAGCTTTGGCAGAACGATGGTTCCGCAGGCAGCCAGGAAAAATTCACGACATAGTGATTGGCAGTGGCACTGTCATGGCACACACACAAAAAAAAAAGAATCGCGCGGGGTGATAGTAGGGATGACTGATCGATCAATAGTGACGACATACCCAAGGGTCTGTCGGCATGAAGAGGAGGAAACCAACGAGGGAATAGGTAGATTATGTCATCGGGAGGCGGCGTTCACGTGCGAGAAGATGGAAAAGATGGACCCAACGAGGGATTAGAGGACGGGGCAGAGGGTTTTGAGAAGAATTACTAGCTAGAATGAACGACATCGGAAAGGGGTAAAGAGAATGTGGATTACATATCTGCTGATCGAACCAGTGATGGCATCGGGCAGACAGAGGTGTCCGTGGCCACACAAACAGAATGGGGTCCTCGTGAATAAGAAAGCGGAAGTGTCGGATTATCGGCGTCGAGTGCAGGTCTCTCTCTGGATGATCTTCTCTTTTTGAAGTTTTTCGGAATGAGCCAAGGTTGAGTGATGCTTCTGCGGATCATCGGAGTATTTTCTTGTGAAAGAATCCCTCTCAAAATTGAAAACATGAGGCGTTAATATTCGGAAGATTCCACGTAATTGAACGCGAGCTCGCACGGGGACCAATAATTAAGAAGACAGTGTCAATGTCGATGGTCGGGTAGCGAGCAGAACAAGAGCAAAGTACAAGGGGCGGTATTAGAAGAGAATACAGTGCCGTAGTAACTAGTGATTGGCGGTAACGTTGTGTAGATTTTGCCGTTTGAGAAGTCTGGGACTCGCAGAAACCTTGCATGCTGTGATTGATTTAAACCCACCGGGGTCTTTCATATGACAAAGAAAGAAAAGGCATGTGGAGTGAATTGAGAGAGAAATCTTGTCGGGAGAATAGTAATTTACTGCGATATTAAAACAAGAAAGAGGAAGGAATGGGGCTAAGTGGGACCTCGTGGACCCAATGGATGCAGGATGACTGGAACCGGAGCTTCGTTCTTATCGTTTGGTATCCTCGATCGATCGCTTTGGAAGAATGGCGGTGGTGAGTAGACTTTTTATCCCCACACTGTGCCGAGTTCAAGAGGAGAACCTAGGACATAAAAGGGAGGATGAAGAATGTATTGTATCCTAGAAAACAGTACAGTTTCATGAAATATTTCAGTGTGAGAAGCACTATGAAATGCAATCTTCATATTTATCCTGGGTTATTACTTGGACTTTCTGGTCTGAGATGACTGTGGATGCTCACAATAAACCTTCTTATTTGGTAAGCATTGTCTAGTTGACTTGTATAAATTCAGGTAGTATATCAGTTGGTACACATACTGCCATTGATAAAGCTGGGTTTGACTCCAGCCCAGAGTTTAATTAATGATCTTGGCATCTTTGGCCATCTGGGGTAATTGATGACACCAATCCAGCTTAAAGATGTCCTTCAGCATTAATAAGAAAGACCAGGTGGTCTGAAAATTAACATAGGAAATTCCAGTGCATTTCACTGTTCAGATTGACTCACACAGAGAGCAAAGATAACTAGTTGTTTTGGTATTGTCAGAGTTCTTGATTGATTCCAGGTAGAACAAAGAAGAGGAAAGTTACCATGAGTAAGGAATCAGTGAGTGGAATTAGTTTGACAGTCAATTTTCCAGGTGCATTGATAATTGTAAATCAATTACTAGGATAAATTTCCACAATGGCATTATGGATATCAGATATCTGCTGATAACTGATTGGGAGCATGAGTCAACATATGCCTGCTCTTGGCCTTCTTGGTCTTCATTTGTACTTTCTTCTATCTTCTTCTTTATCCCTGCAGATACTAGAATATAATGGAACATTGTAGAATATGAATGAGTCAAAATCTCTTGTATATAAACTCTGTCCACACTATTGTATTTTCAGCTATCAACTCACCTTTCAACATCCACAGTCCTTCTGTGAACATAAGTGATGAAGATCATTTACATCTGATGCTTGCCATTTCACTTGCTTGCTGACTACACTTAGCACTTATCAGAATCCCCATCAGTTATGTTTAGCACTTCATGACACCCTCATTAATTGCACTTAGTGCTTCTTAACAACTCATAGATCCCTCTTAGTAATCAGCACTTGACTTTGGATATTCTCACTTCAGATCATACTTTTCTTTGAGTATTTATCTACTCATATATTAGCTTGACTACTCATATTCTTAATAAATAGACTTGACAAGATAGAGATAATGAGTAGAGCACTCTAGGATGATCACAAGTGAGCCTCTGAGAGCCAAGATCAAAACTCTTGTCTGGAAATTTAGTGTAAACAGCAGAAGAGAATACAGTATGTCCTCAAAGTCCCTCTGAATGGTTGCTTACAAGCTTCTTAGACAATAAATTGAAGAAAGCAATAAAGATGCAAATGATGGTGATTATGATTTATATGTATTTTTCTGATCTATTTTGGCTTTTTCAAGAATGTCCTTTCTTTGACACTTGTGACCCTCTTGCTCTCTTGTATGGTCTAAAATCTTCATGTCTTTCTACTGATGAGTCACACTAGTTTTTCCATTCACAACTTTCTTTGCCAATATTTAGTTTGACATAGTGAAAACCTATAATCTCTGGTAGTGTATTGGTTAGGACACATGCATATCATGGAATTTCTGTCACATTGAGTTCCATGTGGAAGATTGGTTCAACTCCCAGCCAGAGAGTTAAGTTGTTTCAAGATTCTGTTTTGGATAAGCCACCTGCTCATAGATTCACAAGTAGAACTAGTGGAAAGACACAAAAAGCAATAATGATACAGAATATCTGAATGCTAGCCTAGCATATCACAGCACTATAGTTATAATAGAAAACAGGAGAGGAATTTGGAGTGACTTGTTAGAAGGAATTATAATCTCTGGTTATATATTAGTTAGTACATGTGTCTGTTATTTGATATGCATGATTGAATGTATGAAAGCTGAATTCAATTCCCAGCTACAGAGTTTGCTGCTATGTTATATCATTTTTTACCAGTTTGCATCAAGCTTGATTTCAATTTCATTTCCCAATAGCTTTTTTGCTGTTGAAAGAAACAACAGTGTAGATGTGCAAGAGAAGTATGTGTGGATGCACCAGAGAAAAGTATTGATTCTCTTGCAAACTGATTAAAAAAATATGGTGGATCTGAGGCTGTACTGAGAGAGGTGTCTGCTGATGATGGCAAAAGAAAATGAAGAGATCTAAATGTGGAGTGTATAACAGACTCTGGTACAATGTGAGAGTTAGAACATTGATAAGATGTGATTGTTGAGCAATAATTAACTGTATATATTATTACCAAACTTTCATTTATATAGAGATCAGAATAAGAATTTCAGTTGTGAGAAATAAGAATGGCAAAAATTATAGTATATGGAAGGTCAAACTGATTGAACAAAAGAGATACAGTAGTAGTGAATGAATATCATATTAGAGAAAAGTACAAAGATGCAATCAGCAGTATTAATATTATGATTTTTCCAGTTATCTTATCTTATCAAGTGTCTATCTAATCCTATTATAGGTGCTTATCATCATATCTATCTGATCAGACCAGTAACCATGTCTGTACCAGACTGCTTGCACCATTGTTCTTTGTCAGTTCAGGCCACTCTATCACTCCAGCTATTTTGACTGGATCCATCCATATGCTCCCTTTGCTAATAATAACTCCTAGGTATTCAGTCTCCAAGACTTCAAACTCGCACTTCTTGGTCTTGAGGAACAGCTTGTGTTTCCTCATTAGCTCAAGCACTTGCCATACCAGCTGTCAGTGTTCCTCTTAGTCTTTAGACATGATTAATATGTCATTTAAATAGATTGTTACCTTCTCTGTGGCAATGAGGTCTTTAAAAATGTCATTCATTATTCACTGGAAGGTCACCAGAGAATTTGTTAGACCAAAGAACATGACAGTTGGTTCAAACAGCCCTCAATTTGGGTGGAATGCTGCCTTCCATTCATCCCCTTCTTTGATTCATACATTATTGTACCCCCATCAAATGTCGAGTTTAATGTAGTAGTGGACACCCTGGAGCTTGTCTATGAGTTCTGAAATGAGTGGTAGGGGGTATTGGTTTTTGATAGTCCTGTACTGGTTGAAGTTTTCTGTCCTTCTTTTTTATGAAGAAGAAGGGGGAGGCCATCAGCAATTTGGATGGTTGAATCCATCCACTGGTGAGGTTCTCATTGATAAACTTGTGAAGTTTGTCCTGTTCATGATGTCCAAGAGGATAGACTTTGCAATCAAGGTTCACATTGGCATTTGGTATTAGCTTGATAGTGTGATCCCAGGGCTTCAGGTTAGAAAGTTCATCAAAATTCTCCTTCTTGAATAGATTGTGGTAGTCCCTTGCTCATTCAGATACCATCTCCTCAAATGTCCTCCCTTCTTTCTTCTGGTTAGCCTTGGCTGCCAAATCATTGGCATGGTGGACTGCTCATAATCATAGCACAGGATCTAAGTTGACAGCAAGAATCATCTCACTATTGGTCATCTCCTCATCCTACTGATCTTCTGGGTCACTATCTGGGAGCATAAATAGAACCTTTCAACAGTGGCAGTGGGCAAAAGTAATACACTCAGTTTTTCAATTAATGAATGGGTTATGTCATATTAGCCAGTCATGTCTCAGAAACAATTCCTTGGTTTTTAGTTCAGTGACAGTGAGGCCAATCCTCTCCAAGTGGTCTCTGATGGTTAATTGGAGTTCTACAAACTCAGTGATTGATCTGGCCTGATTTTTTATACTATCAGTGTTGTAGACTGGAATGGGCATGGGCATGGCCTTAGTGGAGAGTTGATGCTCCTCAATGAAGGCCTGGTTAATTGAGCTTTCAGTATAGCCACTGTTGATCAGGGCAGTGACCATAAAGGTTGCATAGTTTGTAAGCATCTGTATTTGAGCCATTGTCATGAGGTCCTGCTCAGGCATCTTCTGCTGTTGGATAAATTTCTTTGGTGCTTGTAACTCATCCAACCACTCTAGAACCTTCTCCTGCTCTGCCTTTGATATCTCTTTTATCAATTTGGCATTCATCTTGCCAGTCCTGATTCAATGGATCCAGGTTCACAGGATGGCTTTGGCTTCCTCCTTTGTTCATGCTTCACTGATGGCCTGCCAAGTCCATTTGGTCTTGAATGGCTTCAGCCAGCTGGTGGGGGTCTCTCCCCCTGTTTGGCTCATAGGCAGTTGAGTGTTAGGTTTTTGTGATTCTTTAGGTGTGTGGATAGTTTGGGAAACTTAGAGTATATTTGAATGTGTGTAAGTAATAGTATCTACAGAGGGCATCTAAGTCTGATCTGCAGCTACTGTTAACACACCATTAAGTCCTTTGGCCAACTGAGTGGAATCACTCACTTATCAGCCTTGTCTTTTATCTCCTCAACCTGGGATTCTGTTCTCAAGTCCTTGAGTCCTGCTTCTTCCTTCTGTAACTCCATGATTTGCATACAAATGTCCTCTCATGTGTGCTTTTTCTTCAGGCAATCCCACAACATGTGTCCTTTCTGCCCACAGTTAAAACACTTGCCCTCCTTTTTGAGGTGATCTATATCCATCAGCTTCCCACTCCTGGTGTAGGTCATTCCAGTACTGGTCTTCTGCACAGTGTAGGAAGCCACAGGTGAGGTCTTGGATTTGGTTGAAGTTCTGCTGATGGTTTTTCTGTTGGAAGTCAAACCTGTCTTCTTCTGTTCATTCATAACTCTGGTGCCAGTAGCCTTCTGTCAAAGCCTCTCCTTATTCATCTCTGTGATCCATGCTTTCCATGCATTGTATCTCTTCAGGATATTGATGCTGATGTTGGAGATCATACTGATATAGAATAGGGGTACCTCCATCTTGAGGTACTCAACCATTCATCCATCATTGTCAGTGCTCTCTCATACCCCTGCCAAGATTCCTAGTTGCTCCAACTCATCAAAGTATTCACTAGCAACTTTGTTGCCCATGCAGAGCTCCTTCATCTTATTCTTGTGGACTTCTTGGATGGCCAGATCAACAGATTTGTTCTGGACCATCTGTTTAAAGATGGTCCAAGAGGAATAGTGATAATGTTGGCAGGTCATGGAGCAAAGAGTCAGAGTGATGAGGATCCACCAGCATTTTGCCTTGCTTTTGAAGTAAGAGGCAGCAAAGGCAACCTTGTTTATGTCAGCACCAAGGTAGATGGTATAGACTTCAAAGTATTGTTTGCAGTCAATGAGGAAACAACCAATATCATTGGATGCACCCTTGAATAGTTGGGGAGTTCAGATGAGGTTGGGTTTACATTAGAGCATGGCAGTGTTTTGGGGCATGACCTCCATCAGATTGGGATATTCATCAAATGGTGGTCATTTCCATTCTGCTGAGGCCCCTGAGAGTGAATGTAGAGAGCCATTGTTGGCAATGGGACTTCCTTCTGGTGGGGCTTTCTTTCATACTATCTTTCTGTTTTGTATAGTGAATCTGAGCCATGTGGCTTCTGGATCATCTCTTTTAGTGTTCTCATCTACTGGTGCCTGTTCTGCTCTGGTGAATAGTTGGCCTTGCTGGCCAGTCCAAGGGTTTTGGAACCTGACAGGCTGCAGGAGTTCTTGATATTTGGGTCATTCAGTCTATATGGCAGCTTCTCAGCTGGCCATGGTGTTTCATGAAGGTCAGTTACTGATACTTCCAAGAGAGAGTGCCATATACTCAGCACATTTTGGTGGTACCAGCAGAGTGTTCAGCATGAGTTGGATTTCATACTGATAGGGTGATAATCCCTTCAGTTGATCCTCAGGGTGTGTCCTGTTGTAAATATAAATTGTGTGATCAGTAGCTGCATATTGTAATAAATGTCCTTTCTCCTTGTTGTCTCTGCTCTTCATATACTTCCTGCCCAGTGGGGTCATTAACCAGCTAATGTTCTTCCACAACAAGGTCATTCTGTTCCAGTACAATGCTTTGAATTTCTTCTGTTGGTTGTGATTAATTTCTTCTTCAAGTGCCTCCTGATCCAACTCACTATACTGTAGCTATGGATCAATTTCTACTGAGATGTCTTTCTCATCCTCATCTCTGTCAGTCTCTTTCACCTCACTATCCTCCTCATTCTCCTCAAGAAGGTCAGCAGGCAGGTCATAAATTGAGAGCTTGGATGCTCAAACTATCACAGAGGAGCTTTCTATAAGCTGGTGTGTTAGTTCAAGGAGAAGACTGTTGGCAAGATTAGGAAGGTCCAGGCCTTCCATCCCTCTGGTTCCTCTCTCACTCTCACTCTCTCTTCACTCTCTCACTATATCGGCAGAAGTCCCTGTAGAAGTCATCATTGAGGAAAAGGGCAGTGATACATCCATGAAGGAATTGTTAGAGGGCTTGGTCAGAAATCCTTCTTCTCAAGGTAACTTGGATTCTATATCCTCTAAGGATGAAGCTGGTGTCAGATGGCAGGGAGCCATCACTTTTAGTACTTTCTTTGTAGATAGGAGGCAGAGGCTCATAGTCATTGTCAAGGTTCCTTGCTTTATTGGTGGTGTATACCTTGGCATCAGCCTATTGGTTGGTGGACCATGGATCATCTTCATTGTCAGGGCCCCACTCACAGAGTCCATTGTCATTACTGTTGGTGGAGCTAGAGAGAGGTGGATTGGCAACTCTGATCTGCTCAGCTTCTTCAGTGGTGGTTCCAGGGAACCTACCTTCTTCTCCTTCATAGTATAAATCTCCTTTGCCTCTCTCATATAATTTGTAATAGTCAGGGAAAGCTGATCCCCACTCTGCTGCTTATACTGCTCTGGTTTGTTGTTAGTACTGATAGTTATAGTAGGCCTTGTCAGCCTCTCACTCTCATTGGTCAGCCTTCTTGTTGGCCTTCTGCTCAAGATGCTCTCACTTCTCCTCCAAGGGGTCATAGTCTTTCCTTTCTCACTGCTTGACTTTCATTCTTGCAGAGTAGTAGATGCTGGTTTTTCTGAAGTAGCTGAGTGTTAAGGGAAAGGAACTAGAGGTTGAGGGGATGAGGCTTTCTCAAGGAGTGACATACCTAGAATCTCTTTCTGCAAGTCTTGCAACCTCATTAATGGAGTCCTCAACATAGTTACCAATGCTGGGCTCATGGGGGGTGGTGGATGGTTCTGGAGATGATGACTCCTCAAAGAAGTTGTTGGAGAGGTTCTCATCTTTATAGTCTGGGAGTGGAGAGAGGTGCAGCAGGACCCAAGGGTTTCAGAACTCTGTATTCTGATGCTCATTGTGTCTGCCAGTTGTTTGAGAGGATTTATCTGTTGGTTGGGATTCTTCTTCTTCCTCAGCACCCTCTTCATTCACATGACTAGTCCCAGCTTTGGGTATGGCTCCAGATGCAGGCTGGAAGGAGGCTCTGGCAGAAGGAGAGATGTTGTGAAAGGGGAGATTGGGAGTGACATTTTATAGTATTTGTTGGATGTGTTGGAAAGACTGATAGTGTCTGACTACCCAGGCTGTAATCAATTGATGTCTGCAGTGACACACCCTCTCCATGTTCAGGCATGCAAAATTGCAAAAATTGAGAATACATAGACTGCATTTCAGTCCAGTAAGCATGTAACTGAGAATAGGATAAGAGGACACAGAAACCTAACCATCATAAGGCTAAACTGAAGTAACAATGAGCAGAGTGCATGGCCTAGTAGCAGACTAATACCAGAGGGGTTAGACTGCATGTGAGATCCCAGTGCTTGGCCCTAAATGTGCCAATACCATTACAAGGGGATATGCTAAAAATAAAAAGAATATGATCAAAATATGATCAGCAATTCTGATCACATTGATCAAGGATCCACAGCCATTAATGCACTGATGGAACATGCTTTAGAACAGAGAACTGAGACCTAAAGAAAGGTATCTAAATAATGGGGTGTTGAACAGAGAAATAAAATGATGGCAACAAAGAAATAGATAGATAAATGCTACTCTCAGGGATGAATAGCACATATACTGCTCAGAGACTTGCATGCATACCTATAGTGCCTTAGCCTGTGTAACACAGCAAGAGACTCCACATTATACCAAGGTATGATACATACCTATTGGATTGGTTAATTGATACATGTCAGACCAGAAGCGGTGCATTTTGTGAGCTGGATGGAATGTCAAGATACTGAAAAAGAGAACAAGCCATTGTGGCTTACTCCAGACATGGGAGATAACCCTGAGGGTCTGAAACAGTTTACTGCTGTCAGAGATGTGTCACTGGGGAAATAAGAAAGCAAGCAGACCTGGCTAGGCCAGCTAGCTGATGTCAGCTAGTGAGAAAACAATGAGCAGTCCTAGTCCAAAAGAGAATAAGTGTGGCAACTGTGATATGCATATGAATAATACCAGTGAGATCTGGCATGGAATCCTGCACTTTGAAGATACTATAGTAGGATCATATTAGTAAGTACTATAGTAGAGTATTTAAATATGGCATTGTATGAGTAGGATATAAGTTTTCTGACCCCCACAGTTGTGGTGTATTGGATACAGAAAGTCTTGCACTCTAGCTCTGGGTTTGTGTTTGTAACTTCAGGCAAGAGAATAAACTTATTATTGAATATCACTGAGAGAGGTCTGAGAACTGAGTGAGTATCAAAGCTCATGAAGGACTTGAACCCAGTTTGATAAGAGGTTTTAGATTGTGCTCTAACCTGAGAATAAGAGAGTGGTGTCTGAAGGACATCATCTTGAGTTTTTGAGGTATTTGTGATGCATGGCACTACAGGTGGCAGAGGTTCAAATCCTTTGGCCTGTTGGACAGTGTTTTATTGTGTTTTATGTCTCTAGATCACATAGGTTTGAATTCTGTGGGTCTATGATCGGTTTGGAAACTTGTGAACAGAGATCTGTGCTCTTTGGCATTAGTGAACATGTTTGTGATTGATTTCTGCTTAGAGTGCAAAGCTTTGAGTCATGTATTATGTGTGTTAGAGATTTTGAGTTGATCTCAGCAGTGCTTAGAACCTTTTTGAGAGTTGTGGGGTTGTTTAGATGTATTGCATTGAGCTACAGTACCCTTGCCTTGAGGCCTGGTAACACCTGTTGCCACCTCTTGTTTTGATAAAATGAAAATCTTTGAGACTTAGAGAGACCTAGGACTGTTGTACACACATGCTATCGCCATTCATGTGCAGTGGATTCATTGAAGAAGACAACTATATTTGCTGATTGCTACTTTAATCATATTATAATCCCTCCATGAGCTAAGAGTTTTATGTGTGTGTTGGTGTGGATGTGATCAGTGGATAGCACTCTGCTGTATCCATTTTCACCTTGTGTGCACTTAGATCCTCTTCATCAGATCATAAAGTATGATCATAAAAGTACTATTTCTGTAAGCTCCACTATTCTTATGCTGTGCCTTCAAATTGGGTTATACAGAATATTACTCAGTGAGAGCTGAACCCAGTGGGACTCATGGAGAAGTAGGTGCTGTATATCTCAAAATACACTTCACATTGTTGGAAAAAGTATTTCAAGTCCAGACTTTCTCCTTTGAATAGTACTGGCTCACAGGCTATAGTTAGCTTTAAATTTCCCCAGGGCTCTATGGTTTCAGACTCCTATAGAGGCAGAGTGTCAGATGGCATTAGTGGTAGTGTTAGTGGTAGGGCTGGCTTTTTGGGCCTAGGCAAGGACCACAGCCTCTGGTCATACCAAGGATGGTCCAGCAGTTCTTCAGGGAGTGAGGAAAATAGTACTATCAGCTCTTTTCTCTCTTTTCCTTTGCCAGAGGGTGCTAATAGAGCCAGGGGTCCAGCATCTTCAGACTATGCTCCGGCAAATAAATGGATGGGTGTGGCTGAAACTTGTTGAGGGGTCTGCTGGAAAGGATTTTGGCTTCCCCAACTGCTTAGGCTGCTTTTTTGCTGATGGAGGTCATTTGGGCATGCAGTAAGAGGAAGGAAATGAGGGCTCCTAGCACTCTTTGGCATTTTGTGCTGCTTCTGCTACTTTAGTTTCTGCCCATGCTCTGTCCATTAGATCTCTGATGTGCTCTGGCAGTATAAGATATTGGAGTCCTTTGCTGGTGCCTAACCAGCAGGTGTCTGCCATTTGCCACTCTCTGAGCCACCAGTAATGTCCAGGCAGATTCTTCTGCCACACAGGTTTGCCAGTTGAGGATATATTCATATCCTCTGCTGGGCTTGTATAGATCCAATGTTCCTGATTCTGCAGACTGAGGCTTGCTCCCTCTGAGGCTATATGCATTGACTCTAAGGACAATCTGACTGATATTCTGCTCTTGGATCAAAAGGCTTCAGCACATACTGGGTGCAAGGCTGGACTCATTCACCTGCCTAGAGTAAAGCCCAGACAGAACTTCTGGCATATGCCCTTGGTAGTAGTCAGCAGTGAGAGCAGCCATGTTTCTGGTTGAGGATCAGCTTCTATGGCCATCATCCCCTTGTACTGACTCTTTCTTATCAGAGGTTGCCAGTCAGATGATAAGAGAGGGGGATTCAACTCCTTTTCTTTCACTTTGTACACTTCTGGATCTTGGAGATCAGATGATGTAATTCACGCTGCTGATGTCTGTGGGTTCTGGGGCCAATGGCTGGATGATGATGCTCTCCTGACTCAGGAGTGCATAAGGTGCTGGTTGGAGGACTTGATAGAGGAGATCCACTCTTTGTTGTCTCTGCCACTCCTCCAGTTCTCTCCTTCTTCTTCTTTACTCTCTTGGTAACTATATGACATGGTATCCAATAATTCCAGTTACTGTGGTGAACAGACAAGCATCTGTGATAAAGGTGGCAATGATGTTTCTGAGCATGAGTTTTATATGCTAGTCCTTGGCAATGTGCCATTGGACCAGAGTGTGTGAAGTCTTGAGCTAATTGTTAGACTTCCACTAACACTCACAAATCTCTAGCACCACTTCTGCTGGGTCCAATTCTAGATTCTGAGTCTGGGTCTGATTTTGACATAAAAGTATGATGAGAATGATGAGGTAAGCTATAAGGATTTCATAGAGAGGGATGAAGGGTTGTGGCTGATAGATATAGTCTGCTGTTATGGCAAGAGTATTTGCATCAGGTACTCAGAGAGTATAGTAGGTGTATTAAACCTCAGCTCAGGACTGAGATATATCAGTGTGTACTACTGCCTTAAATACTGTCTAAAGAATCCTATGCTCTACAGGTGACTATTGTCTGCTCTTCATACTCTCTGCTTATTGTCTGAGATAACAATGACTGTGCCCTTGCTTTTGTTTGTTATTGTCACTCTGCTATACTATTGCTATAGTGAGTTTTCCATATGCCACAGTTCCTATTGTGTTCAAGATATGGGATAGCAATAGTTATCATATTGTTTCTTGTCATCTTATTGTGCATCAATAAATAAGGCATAGTCATGGTGTCATCATATCTTCATCATCTTTTCTAAGGTCAGCCTGAGGTCAAGATTGATAAGCATCTGCTTACTAAGCACTGGCAGGTCATGATTTAGGGGCAAAAATTGTGACAAATGCAGCCAACCCCTAATATCACTCTCAACTTCTTTAAGCTCTTGAGTGCCATCATTAGCACCTTCCTTAGGCTTTTTGCCTTAATTCTCATTTGTCACAGAAATCAGTCTATCAGCAGCTGGATTATCTGGTATTATACCCACTTTATCCAACTCAGAACTTCTGCTAACCAATAAAATGAATCCTCTATCCTTCTCCTCCATGACATTCCAACTGATTAACCTGTACCTGAAAATATCTCCAGAAATGGCCCTCAAGAAACTACTCTGACAGGTAAAAAAGAAGAGAGATATGACATCCTTGCAGACCTTCACTTCAATGACCTTCCAAATGACTTCTGAGATGATATCATTCTTACCTCAGATACTGCCTCTCCTGAGCTCAGAATTGACAACCACACTCAGGACTCTATTGATACTGACCAGTGGGCCACTGCTCACTCAGCTTCTTCTCTCTGATATTCCTCTGCCATGAGTGAATCAGCAGAGGCCTTCTTTACTGCTCTCTTATAGCCTGATACTCCAGATAACCATACAGTCTGTGGCACCCACTCTCTGATGCTGGAGCCCTGCACTATCTGTGAACACCCTCCAGCCTAAGACAGAATCTGAATTGAGAATCTCATCTGACAAAATGAGGCCCTCACTCTCTGCCTCTGCAATGCTCACATCCAAGTAGAGACATCAGCAGAAAGAACAGAACTGTCCCACTGAAACATTGATACTCAACCACCCCCTATATTCTCCAGTGATGACAGTTCAGATGATGATCTTGATGCATGAGAAAGTGTTTATCTCTGAGGCTAATATGAAATAGAGATGGAAAGGACTTCCAATAGAGCAAGTCATTCATCAAGCAGTGAACAAAGTATTTCAGAAGATGTATGAAGAATGGGTAGCAGCATTAACTGCAGATGTGGCATAAAAAGTAATCTCTCTAGGAGAGAAGTATTTAGTAGTAGACTCACAGGAAAAAATTGATATGCTACAGTACTGTGCAACTAAACAGTCTATTTACCTGTTTAACACCAAGTACCTCTGGTGTCCCATGCTGAAGCCACCATATCAATTCTGACATGAAGTCTGATCTATGCTGGATTCTCTCCCAAGGCCTAGCTGACAAGCTGAATACATGGCCCTCTCCATCTGATCTGTTGCCTGCTCAGTATTCTCAAACCAAGGATCAGCCAAGAAATCTGACATCTGCCAGTATTATAAATGGCCTCCAATCAGCATCAGCTGACTCCTTGCCAGGCAAGAAGGCACATTCACCAAAGCTAGAATTAGCCACAGCAAGCTAACTGATCCACTGGTTGAATCTGAAAACTAGCCCATAGATGAAGAAAATAACAACAAAGACCCAGAAGCTAGCAAGTTTAAAATCATTAATGGATAGATCCAGAGAAAGAAAGAAAAAGAAAAAGGAGTAGACAAGAGAAGCTCTGTTGCTGATGATGAGTTCCTCCACTCTCTTTCTTCACTGCCATATAACTGAGCACCTCTGCTCTTTGTAGAATACTCTAACTCAATGACTGCCTTAGCCACTAATGCACCAATGATACAGTGCAAACCAGAACTCATGTGGAAGTTCCAACTATTTAAAGAGGCCTCTGATGATATTGACTGGTTTCTAGTTGATTGCAAAATGTACTTCAAAGTACAAGCCACCTATCTCACTGCTGACATCTATTGCATCACCTTTACTGCATTTTACTTTGAAGACAAAGTAAAGGACTGATGGACTATGAGCCTCACCAAACTATACTCCTCTACTCAGAGACACTATCAGCTGCTCTCATGGCCCATCTTCAAAGAAGCCATCAGAGACAAATTCACTGATTCAGTGGTGATATGCTGGGTACACATTTAGCTCTATAATTTGTGAATTCTGCATAACATACTAGGATATGCTAGCAACTAAAGATCATTAACCAGTTGAGGACTATGGCTGAGGCTCCAAGCTGATAGTCATGCTACTCACTAATACTATGTCCAACAGTGAATTTGTGAAATGACACAGCATAAGGATACAAATCCTAAAGTTAAGTTTGAACTTAGAAAAGTTCTGCACTATATTTTGGAAAATACTAAGTTGAACTTAGAAATGGTATCTCAAATGGGGCCAATTCTATATCCCACTAGGGCAGGTATATTCTAAGGCAGCTAGAGGTATAAACCTATAGCTATTTGTGGAGTATTGAGTCAAGATAGCATCCTATCCAGAAGCAGTAGAAAATAAGACTCAATGATCTGTAGTTAGCATCTTGAGTTTTGACTCAAAATGCCTAAGTCAGAATTTCTAGACATCAGGTGATCTAAGGGACTTAGAAATGAGAGGAATAGAATGGATAGGGCTGATTGGTTGAGTCTGATTGATCAGCCACCAAAAATAACCTAGGAGATTAATTAATACTCTAGAATAATAGAAGGGAGTTAGGCACCACCAGGCACTATATGCCTAAAATAAAGCTGTGTAGTGGCCAGACAGGTCTGAGTAGTCCTAGAGGAATCCAGGAATGCTGCCAAGCTGAAATAATGGCCTGATGTTAGTCTAGACAGGAGAAATATTATTTTAGACACTTTATTTATAGGTTGTGTATCTGTTTTTGACATATAAAAGTAGAGAAGGGGGAAAATAGTAGTAAGCAACCCACCTCCTGTGTTCAAGCCTCTTAGCTCACTGTAGTTAGTCCCTGGGACAATGGTTTTTGAGTTCTGCTTCAACTTAATAACTATTTAAGTTGCCTAGTCACTTAGAAAAGATAGGATTGGAATATTAACAGTATATTAGTTTTGGATTAATTTAGATTATAAAATAGAAGAGTTTCAGTGTCAGAATACAAGTTCTTCAGTTTTAAGGACTGCTAGCTAGCCAAGAGCATAGCTAGTTAAGCCTAAGTGCTTGATAGACCTAGTATTTCAGTTTTAGAGTTCATTGGATTTCAGAATATTCTAAGTTGATCTGAAGTGCAATTGTGCATTGATTCTAAGTTCTAATTGTACTTAAACATTGCAATAATCTACTCTCATAAGTATTACATCTTAGAGAGTGAGATAAGACTGAATAATAATCTTTATCAACTGTTTCTCTTATTTATTTAAGACTGCAAAGTGCTTCTATCATACTCAATAACTGACCTCAACTATATTTAGTGATAGTGTATTGAGTAGTTAGGTATTAATATTGAGAGTTCACTCCTCATTTACTCCCTTTAGTCACTTAACTATTACCAAACACATTAGCAGTAAAAGACATCCATAAAGCAAAGATATATGAACTCCAAATGGATGATAAAACTGCCAATGAATATTTTAGAGACCTCAAATATCTCACTCAGTTAGCTGTCCTTCTCCATGATACAGGCAAAGAAGAGCACATGGTTACTGCGCTGAAAGTTGATGTCTCTCAGTCATACACCAGCATGATCACCAATATTGGTGTCAATATTCTGAAAGGGTATGATGCTTGGAAAGAGTGGATCACTATCATGAACTAAGAGTAATAGTGACAGAAGGTGACCAACTCTATAAACCAGATCCACAATAAGAAAACCAGATTCAGCAGTCACTCCAAGAATAATTCTGGAACTCAAAAGGCATCAGGCCCCAGTGTGATGAGCTCATCCAGAGAGAAAAAGACAGCTTTGAAAATCATAGAGAGAAGAGAAAGCCAATAAATATTGACTGAATGAAGAAGGGAGGAAAATGTTTCAATCACAGGAAGAAAAGACATCTACTAAGAAACTGTCTGAAGAAGAGGACATGAGACAAGATATGAGCTCAAATTGCAGAATTGCAAAAGAAGGCAGATGCTATGAAGGAATCAAATGAGGAAGAATCAAAGATCAAGAAAGTAAAAGACAAGGCTGACCAGTGAGCAATTCCACTTGTTCTGCTCAAGGACTTAATGGTATATTGTCAATAGCTGCTGGTTAGACTCATACTATGCCTGTAGATACAAGTAAATTACATGTGCATTTGAATATACCTAATTCCACTTCAGTATCAACTGAACTAAAAGAATTGCCTAAACAAAAACCTCTGACTGTTATGATTTTTCTGCTTATCTTATCTTATTAGATGCTCATCTAATCATAGGCACTTCTCCACTATCTACCCAGCCAGATCAGTATAACCATGCTTATATTGAACAACTTGCACTATTATACTGTGACTCATGAGAAACATCTCAACAACATATGTACTTTATTGTTTTATGCACTCATAACACATTCTTTAGTTTAAACCCTCAGACAGCCACAATAGGACAGACTATATTTATCATAGGCCCAAATATATATAAGTAGTATAGCTCTTGCCATAGTAGACTCAGCTTTGAGCTAAAGTTTATTCTATATCACACACTCCTGAGCCACTTGCAACATCTTGAAACATTCACACTGAATCAAACACTAAAGGTGGACTCTAGTATAACTGTACAAGCACAATACAGCACCAATTTATCATGAGTTTCCACTTGCATGATGTTTAGGTCTAACACCAAAACTGAAGACTCAAGTGCCTGGAGGCCTAATAAGAGATAGAGAGCCTCCAGTGCCTACTGACACTGGAAGGCTAAAACCATTTGAGACAGAGTGGAACTGACACACTATCAAGAATGCCTGGACAAAAGAAGAGGTGAAGACCATACTCAAGAGTTGGGTACACAAAGCACAAACTGAGGAAGTGACTGATAAGATAATAGAAGACATGAGAGAGATAGAATGAAGTCAAGCACTCAAGTGGCTTGATGAACTGTGTGAACTCAAATGGTATATTCAGTGAATAAAGACCTAAGAGTGAGATCTATTAATCAAAATCCAGATTGAGACACTATAAGGGCACTATCTATGCAGCTATAGCTCTGATTGACAGTGGCTGTACTAAGAGCTTAATCAATCAAAACTACATCATATGAAATCATCTTTCAACCAAATCAACTGCTGCTCCAATCTCAGTTTACAATATAGACAGAACCTACAACCAAGCTAGGTTGATCACAGAGTTTGTCAAATTATGCTTGGTCATTGGAGATCATGCTGTTTGCTGTGTCAGTTTCCATCTTGCACATATGCAAAACCTCTTCAGTGCCTGCTTCCTGCTGCAACTTTTCAATCTGAGCATGAATCTCTTCATGCATCCTCTTCTTCAGGCAGTTCTTTGCTAAGTGTCTTTTTTCTCTACAGTTGAAACACTTTCTCTTCTTCATTTTGTCAGTGTCTATTGGCTTTCTCTGGCCCCCAAAAGTCATACCCATATCTGCCACTTTATTACCAGAGGTCAAATGGGTAGCAGGCTTGGGTTCTGAAGCAGACTTTTTAGTTTTTTTATTATTTAGAGTCTGATATCAGTGCCAGTGTAGATTCTAGCATCCTGTACTTGCTTATGCTGTCATTTTCAATCTATAATTTGAATCTGTTCCTTCCATTGGTCATACTCCTTCAGCAAATTTATACTGATAATGCTGATCATCTTGATGTGGCTTTGGTAGACATCTTGTTTGAGGGCAGTGACTAAGTGTCTTCAGTCAGCCTTGTAATTTAATAGGCCAGCTAACTTGGCCTCATACTTGAGGTCTTAGAAGTACTTAGTTGCTGTCTGCAATTCTTACTGGAGTTTATACATCTTTTTCTGATGTATGTTGGTGATGGCAGAGTCAGTGAACTTTTTTCAGAGATTCTCTTAAAATCTTTTCTAGAAAGAGAATCAGTGATAGCTCTAACTGTTATGATTTCTGACTTCTTTTTCTTTTATTTTCTTTTCTCAACCTCTATCTTTGATTATTCAGAGCAGCTATCAGTTATAGATGCTTATGCACAGGCATGAGATATGCTTACACATAAATAGGCCACCCATATCATCATCTTCAAGTGATGATGAGCACCTCAATGACTGACAATACTGTATTGTACCAACACCAATGACCAGAGACAATGGGCACTGTATCACAGTAACACACAATTAGTAGGTCTATAATTATTCAAGAACTCAAACAGGATATAAGTAGTATAGCTCTTGCTGTATATACCCAGCTTTGAGCTAAAGTTTATTCTATGCTACTTAATCTTGAGCTGACTCATCTTGGCCTTGAAGCACAATGCTTAGATAACACATATAGTGAACTCTAACATAACTGTATGAACCCAATACAGCATCAGTTTATCATGTGTTTAGGTCACATGTAACCTGGGCTTAACACCAACTGTGACTGAAATATTCTGCCTGTTGGAGTATCTATTAGTTCTTGGCCTTTCTTTTAAAGTGGGAGACTGTAAATGCAATTCAGTGGGAGTCCAGGATAAGGTATGCACAGTGCACCTCAAAATAGAGTCTACAGTCAGTGATGAACTGGTCAAGATCTTCATGGGCCCTTTGAACATTTCTGGTTTATAGACCAGATTTAGTTTATAAGCAGACCAGGGGTCACTGTCTCCAATGGCACCAGTGGATTGGTGAGAGAGGTCTGACAGCTGCCATCATGGAGGTGGCTGTGGTAGGGGCTATAGACTTTAGTTATCTGCAGGAGTTGCTGCTGAGCTTGCCAGACTCAAGAGCATTGGTGGCATTTTCAACAGAGGTGAAGGAAGTGGTTGCAGCTTCTCTGATGCCTTTCCTGATGGTCTGGTAGTACTGTCAGAGTCTTGGCCTTGTCTAGCATGTAGGCAGAGTCTATATGCCCAGAGGTTTGGCATGCTAGGCAATGGTGAAGGGCTTGCAATTAAGAGTTTGAGGCTTCATCTGATTTCATAGGGGGAACATGTCTGGTAAGAGTGAGAAGAGTACTGCATGTTGAATTTAAAAACAGCTGTTGCCATAACACTGTATTGAAAAATTTCCTTCTACTCTCCTACCCATATCAGTTTGGCCTATCTGCATCTCAAATTCATCATGTGCCATAATGCTTCAGTGAGCAGAATGCATGTCATTTCCCTCCAAATCTTCTGATACTCTTCATCTAGCCATTTTCTCTCTTCCTTCCTGCTCTATTACTTCTCAGATTCAGTGGTCACTTTTTTTCACTCAGGCCAGCCTTTTGTCATATTCCTCCTGAACCTAGTAGTGACATCAGAGATTGAGGTTGATACCCCAGTGGATTTACCAGGTATGTTCATCCTTGCCACTGGTGGTGGTGAGGAGGCAGATGGAAGTAATTGGTCTCATAGATTGTTGGTAAGAGAGACAGGGCAGAGTGATTAGCATGGGGTTTGTGGTTCATTGTTGGTATGCATAAGTGAATGAGGTGAGGGTTTCCCTTTGTTCATTGTTGATGATTCCATCTTGCTTGAGAAGTTCTCAGGCCAGTTTCTCTTCTCATTATCTGTGAGCATCCAATCAATTTTGAAGTCATCATTCCTGGGAGGTGGCATAAGTATGAGCTGCTGCAGCTCATACAGTTTATAGAGCCTCTTCAACAGCCCTTGTGAAGAGAATTTCATTATTGTGAAGGGAGAGTAGAGAGAAGAAGGAGTTAATTTCTTGCTCAATACTCATTCTGATATTAGTCTATAAGAGACTTTGCTGTCACCTCTGATAGTGGCATTTGAGGCTTCAGAACTGAAGTCATCAGAAGGGGAGTTCTTCATGGTCATGATGGTGGAGGGCTGCTGTCATCATCTGATAAGACAATAGGGCTGCCAGATATATGTGGAGCTGAGAGTCCTCCAAGCTGGCTTGCACCTGCCAGGCTTGGTTGTTCATTTTCAGAGTCCAGAGTGGAGATCTCAACTGGTGGCATTTATTTGCTCTACTTTCTTCAGAGAATGTTTCCTCTCTCAGCACTATTATCTATGGTACTGAGTTCTGTATTTTCTGCAGGAAGTGGGACTTCCTGCTCATCTGGGAGGCAGGTCTCTTTGATCCAGCAGAGAAGATGGATGGTGAGTCCCAATGCTTTGAACTCATATTGGCCAATAACTCTGTAGCAGCAGAGGTGAGAATGGGTTTGGGGAAGCTGAGTGTTTTGTTAGTAAGTGTTCTAATGATTTAGTAGTCAATGATACTAGTTGTATACTTTCCACCTGTAGATATAGAAGGTATAAACAAATAGCAGGGTTATCATGAAGGCAGTGATGAAGACTGTGATAGCAAAGTAAAGGATGGATTCCATACAGTACTCTCAGTGATAGCTGAGAGAAGAGTAAGTCAAGCTTTGAGCTAATTGTTAGACCTAAGCATCATATGAGCTGAACTCATGATAAACCAGCCTTGTATCATGTTTGTACAATCACACTGGAGTCCACCTCTGGCATTTTACTCATTGTGAGAATCAAGGTATTTGTACATAGGCTCAAGAGTGAGTAGTATAGAGTAAACTTTAGCTCAAAGCTGAGTCTATTATAGCAAGAGCTAGACTACTTATATACATTTCTGAGTGTGATGAATATAGTCCTACTTACTATGTCTGTTTGTGGTTTGAGAATAAAGAGCATGTGATACAGATATGAAACAATAAATGTTGTCTGTTGGTGAGGCATTAGTTGCAAGCTATAGCATAATAGCATGAGTTATCTGATATAGTCATAGTTACTGGTCCAGCCAGATAAATATAGAGTAAGCATCCAATATTAGATAGACACTTGATAAGATAAGATAAGCAGAAAATTTGTAACAGCAGGCTGATGCTTATAAAATTCTGATGATCTCTGATGAAGTCAGCCTCAGCCACAGAGAAACTTTGACAAAGCAATATGAAACTATGAATGACACATGCATGATGATATTATACTGTCCCTTACTCATTGAAATATGATATACAGCCAGCATCAGCATGCTGACCACACAGGATGACTGTGCAACAGTGTGATCTTTATCAGGACAACTGTGACTCATGCAACTCTCACTGTAAAAATTATACTGTGAGCATACAATAGCATGACCACACAGCATAGAGAGTATTGTCATTGGACAATAAGTATTAGGCATGACAGTGAGACAATAGTTGTCTATAGACCTAAGACATTTCTGAACAGTATTTAAGTCAATAGTTTACAGTGATGTACTATAGTCTCAAGTTAAGGTTAATTCTTACTCATCACACTCTTAGACTCTCAGTGTGGCTACTGATTCAGTTCTTATGCTGGCAGCTGTAGTCTATCAATCCCTCTATCTCATTCTGCTTATCATCATTCTTTATATTATCATTCTTATCATCTTGCATTATTATCAGTTAGTGTCAGATCCCAGTAGTTGCAGTGCTAAGCATTTGTGATTGTTTGGTTATCACCTGACACTGTTATAGCATACAAAAAAAGATTCATGTTAGATGATAATAGGAGTGACTGATCAATTAAATGTGATGACACCAGCAAGAGAATATGTGGTTATAACATTGAGAGAGCATATTCACATATAGAAATATGGAAAAGATGGATCCAATGAGAGATTAGAGTGTGGGGCAGAAGATTTTGAGAAGAATTACTAGCTAAGATAGATAATACCAGGAGGAGGTCAAGGAAATGAGAATTACTTACCTACTGATCAAGTCAGTGAGACACTACATAGACAGAGACATTTATGATTACACAAAAAATAGAGAGATCCATTATGAATAAGTGAGCAGAACTGTTGGAATTATTTGCATATTGCAAGTCCCTCTCTCTCTAGTTGATTCTCTCTGCTTGAAGTTTTTTCAGAATGAGCCAAGATTAAAGGATGCCTCCATAGATTATTGGAGTCTTTTCTTATAATATTAAAAATATGAGACATTAATATTCTGAAAATTTTATATAATTAAATGTGTGCTCACACAGAGACCAATAATTAAGAATACACTGTGAATGTTGATGGTCAAGCAGCAAGAAGAGCAAGAGCAAAGTACAAGAGACAGTATTAAAAGAGAATACAGTGCTATAGTGACTAGTGATTAGTGGTGACATTGTCTAGATATTTTCTATTTGAGAACTCTCAGACTCATAGAATGCTTGTGATTGATTTAGATCTTAGAGGTCTTTATATGACAAAGAAAGAAGAGATATATGAAGTGAATCTCAGAGAGAAGCCTATGTGAGAGAATGTTAATTTAGAGTTTATCACAAAGAATATTAAAACAAGAATATAGAGGAAAGAGGACTAAGTGGGATATCATAGTTCCAATGATTTTAGTGTGGATAACTGGAGCCAGAGCTTCATTTCTATTACTTAATATTCTTGATTAAATGTTTTTGAAAGAATGGCAGTAGTGAGTAGATTTTTTTTTTCAGTGCCACAGAGATAAGAGTAGAGCTGAGTTCAAGACAAGAACTAAAATAGAAAAGAGAGAATGAAGAATACAGTGTTATCTTAGAAGATAGAGTTCATGTTCATGAATATGAGTGGATAAAAATTTGAGAGCCTAATCTATCATGTCAAGAACAGAAAAAAGATGATCTATGAAGGCCATATTCATAAGAAGGATATAAACAACTAAAGACTAGAGTATGGATGGCATCAGGCTCCTCAAGTCATAGATCATTGTTTTAGTGAGAGAAGCACTATGACATGCAATATCTGTATTTATTCTGAAGGTTATTACT
Organism: Guyanagaster necrorhizus; assembly: GCF_019112545.1. Taxonomy (NCBI): domain Eukaryota; kingdom Fungi; phylum Basidiomycota; class Agaricomycetes; order Agaricales; family Physalacriaceae; genus Guyanagaster; species Guyanagaster necrorhizus. The sequence continues at coordinate 67,761 of NW_025064939.1, forward strand.
TTGAATTTCCTGTCTAAGATGATAGTGGATACTTGTGAAAAACTTTGTTATTTTATAATTGCCATCTAGTTTAAATCTATAACCTCTGCTAGTATATTAGTTGGTGCATGTGCATGCCATAATAAAGCTGGGTTTGGCTCCAGCCAGAGTTTAATGGTTGACACATGATTTTTTGGCTGTCTGAATAATCAGTGACACTGATCCTTGTTTCCTTCAGCTTAAAATATTCATTAGCAAAAATAAGAATGGCTAGATGGTCTTAAAATTATCACAGAAAAGTTCAGTATGTGTCACTGTTCATATAGGGAGTAGGGATAAAGCCTTAGATGACTGCTTATTTTAGTATTATCAAAATCTTTGATTGATTTCAGATAGACAGAAAAGGAATAAAGTTATAATAAGCAAGGAATCAGTGAGTGGAATGAGTTCACCAGCCAATTTACTAGGTGTACTGGTAATTGCAAACTTATGGCTAGGATAGATTACCCACAATGAAATTGGTAAGGTCAAGGTATCAAGTAGAGCACCCTAGAATGATCACAAGCCAGCTTTTGAGAGCTAAGATCAAAACTTTTTGTCTGAAAAATTAGTGTAGAAAGTGGAGAAAAATGTGGCATATCCCTTCAGTCCTAGGGAATGGTGGATTATGAGTGACATGGACAATAAATTGAAGAAAGCAATGACCATCTAGAGGATAGCAGTTATGCATGGATTTTTCTGATCTGTTTTGGCTTTCTCCAGTATGACCTTTCTTCAATGCTTGCAACAAATCTATTCTCCTGGCTATCTTCTATAATCAAAATCTTCAAGTCTTCCTGATGATGAATCATACTAGTGTAGGGGATTTGTACCACTAGACTCTGCTCATTGGCTTAGTTATATGGTCTTGTATCACTCTCATTGTTCATTCTATTGTATGTTACAATTATGATTATGCCACTTACATAGTGTAGTACATAAGTAGCTACAGCTCACTGCATGGGGGGGATCTCCCTCTTCCTTGCAATTCCACTCTCTGTTCTACAGCCAACAATGACTGACTACCTACACTGTCTCCCATTTGCAGCCTTCTTTGCCAGTGCTGGGTTTGACACACTTGAAACCCATAACCCCTATTGGCATAATCTCTGGTCATTTAACAGTTAGTCCACATGGTTGTCATGGAATTTTCATCACATTGAATGCCCGTGAGAAAGCTGTGTTCGATTCCCAGCCACAGAGTTAAACGAACCCTAAGATAAATATCATTTTGGGGCTGGCCACCGGCCGGTTAATTGACAGACAAATCTTGTTCTTTCAGACTAAAAGTATCCTTTAGCAAATAAATTAGCAGTAACAAGAGGGATGCGGTCTTCAAATTAGTATCTGAAATTCTAGCTGTGCGTAATATTTTACTATTCGGATAGGAAGCAGAGGAGGTGTAGAAATAAATCTGAACTGACTTTATGGAACGATTCTAGATCTGTTTTCGTCAATAGTTTTAAATGTGGAATACTTAGTGATAATTCTCAAGACAAAAACACATGTGTGGGAGCGACAGATGAGAACTTTCGGAATGTACAGAAGAAGTGTGATTTGAACGTGAAATAAGTGTTACACTGGTTCTTTCCGCGGTGCAGCAGTGATCTCAGCTTGGTTTATTATAACTGAAAGACTCGTTAAGCTTACAAACTAACAAGAGATAAAGTAGGCATATCTGGTCTCTGATAATCTTGCGCACAACCTCGTAATTAGGAGGTGTTAGAAATTCAAATGTCATGGAAGTCGAAGAAAAGCATTTACTCACGTCTGCCGCTCGTGCAGCATCTAGAGTAACGATGGGAAATGCTGGATAAGGTGATCAAGGAAAACACCCACAATGGAGAACCGGGCTAACGATGGATATAGCAGTGGCACCTAGAAATAGAACGGTCCTGTCTGTTCCTCCTCAGGGACACTGACTAGAATAAAATCTCCCCCTCTTCCTCTATCAATAACCAGTAAGCACGATGATAGTCTTTTCAAATTCGCACGACCGGGAAAACTAAATCAGCGTAGGACCAGAACAAAGTGTCTGCATGTTGTGGAATTCCAGTTGGGGATGAAGGACCTGTCGAAAAATACAAGATCAACGTTAGTTCTTTCGACGGATATGAGAATCACACCGAAAACAAGGTTATCTATACTAAGTGGCAGACGCTGTGAGCAGCGACGTATCCCGTACTCGTGTTGATGGTTGAATAACTTCGCAGAAATGATTAAGTTAGAACAAGCATGACGCGATCTGAGTTTCGCATATCATGATACAGCCATGTGCCAGTGAAAGTAAGAGATGCGTGAGAATGGAAAGGTGAATAAGAAGAGGTACTGCAATAAAGGAACGGAAATATTAGAAGCGTAGCGTATTCTAGGAAAGAGCTACTCACCTGTATTTGCATTGGCTTCCAGGACGAGAAGAAGAGCAGCGCCATTAAGGTACAGGTTTTTTTGGATTCTCGAGTGAAAAAACCTAGACATTCGTTCAGGGTTGAAATAGGTTCCAACCGAGTCTTCGGGGCATATGAAAAATATGAATGGATGACTGTCTCAGTCTGAACTGCGGTCAGAAGATAGTAGATAGTAAGAGGGCCACTGAAAGGTCAATTATAGGCTAGCTGAAATGTTGACCTCGCAACAGCTATTCACCGATGAGTTTCTATGCGACAATTCAATGAGGTAAGAGGACTAGAAGCTCCACTCACGAGAACAACGATAACCAAAGGACACTGCCTGGAGAAAGACTTGCGACGAACGTGCGAGTGAGGATACGCCAGAATGCGCACGGACACTTGACGCGATGGCGGAAGTCAAACGGGAGATAAGGTTGAAGGACCGACCACCGGTCCGGACTGACTCTTCTCAGGATCGCCTCTCAAGACCATTTCAAGATAAACGCCTGAGGTACTCGAGCTCTCGATCAAGTTAGTGCCAGATATTCTTCTTGCCTGAATCAAAACTTGATGGATCTATTCCCTTGATCTAAGGCATTCCATCATCCCTATGTTTTCGGTCCCTCTGATGATTTCCGGGACCTTTGCGGCGTTTTTATACCGTCTTGACTGGAATACGACAGGGGTGCTGTGGGCGCCCAGGCACGTTATCTCAAATTTCCTGTATCTATGAGACTTGGATACAAATCCCCCCGGTCTAGATTCTGAAGTATTCTGATCATAACTGCGTCCAGAGACATATGATAATTGGCTAGACAATTCTTGCTGGATGAACTATCGAAAAGTGCAACGGTCCTCCAATGCACAGTTGCATTGTGCGTTGCACATGTGATTCACGGATATCGCGGAAGTCACGACCTCAAACGACAGGTCTGGTCCTTAATCAAGTCGTGTGGGAACCATTCGTTAATTGCCGCGATTGCTCAGGGTCAGCTTGACGACTGACAACCGAGCAGTGCTCTTCGTACGCTGCTGCACTGCCGCAGAATCCCTTTCGCTTGTTCCATGGCCTCCAAGAGCAAACCGTCTCTCCGTCCCGGAAGGGGACGGCAGCGAAAAGCCGTCCTCTCTATTGATACCCATCTAGGGTCCTACGACCGCACGGACCCATTTCGCGCGTTCAATGTTCTCGCAGGCCTTCTGGGATCCTTAGCTTCGCGTCTTGGAGGGTGTCAATACAAACTCTCGCTCCACCTCCTCATGATTGTCGAGCCCTACATTGGCGACGAGTCCCCTTCCCGGCGGATCCTCATTACGCGTCAGCCCACCGAGATTCTCGACGCCATCGTCTTCCACATCGATTCGAAGCAAGATTTGTTATCGCTTGCTTTGTCTTGCCAGCGTATGCACGATATCGTTGTGCCCCGGCATTTGGACTATCGAGTCCTGCGATGCAAGGTCAGCTCGATCAGTGTGTGGAACCACTTGATCGTCAATCGATCTTTGGCAAAAAACGTCAGGAGGCTGGAGATTCTAGATGAGAGTCGTCTGTGGAAGCTATACGGATACCTGGTGGAGTTATAGGCACGGATACGGACTTGGAGTCGACCGATGACGAGCTGGGAATGCATGAAAGGCAGGAGAGGTATCTCGTCTCGGCATTGACGAAGATGACTACACTTAACTCGTTCGTGTGGTCGTGTAACCACTCTCCGATCTCGATTGATAATGTTTGGCCAACTTTATTGAAGTGCCATTCGTTATCTGAAGTCAGGATCAACGATAATATGATCTTCGGCCCGACATCCGGTGAAGATACTCAGGTGGCTCGTTCTCTCGTCGTGAGTCTTCACCTGCTATGACCATCTTTTCTCTAATCCTTACTACCTTTAGCTTCCATCTGTCAAAACCGCGTCGTTCCAATCCACGAAGCACATCTATGGCTCATGTCAGAATCCAGAGCTGGGTCGTATCAAAGACATGCTCAACCACTGCCCCAATCTCGAGGTAAGTATCTTTCCCAAAATTTGGCCTTATCTCTTTTAACACGATTCAGGATCTCAACATATCCTACGCGCGTCCCCGGCCCCCATTCGCCGCCCACATACCTGCAGATGAACTGTTCTTGTACGGTCGATGGCCTTGCCTCACTACGCTAACCCTTACAAACCTCCGCGGCGCCAGTGACGCGGCATCCGCCTTCATATCCGCCCACCCTAGCTTGGAGGTCCTTAACATCGACATGTCCCCAATTGCATTATACGCCAACTCACTGCCGCGTCTCCGAGAGCTCACAGCACACAAAGACGTCGTCACTGCGATCCTATCATGCCCGTCGGAAGAGCCCCGTCCACTAGAGACAATCAGAGGTGCACGCCTTTCCGGTTCGTGCGACGCTTTCCTCTCCAGCCTCAAGCTCTTCGGAGGGTCCATAAAGAAAATGGAGCTCAGAGGTTGGAATGATATGGACGATATCCGCCGGCTCGTCGAGAGCTCGCCCATGCTCTCTTGGCTCGATATCGGAAAGAAACTCAGCGGCGGACAGAACCTGGCTGGGGTAGTCGAATGGGCGAACCTACTAACAGGACTACCCGAGTTGGTGGCGTTCCATGGGGTGAAGTTCTTCTACGAGGCTTCAGCTTCGGTCTCTTCGACTTCTATGGCGGATCGTAGCAGGTTCCGTAAGAACGACGAAGTGGCAAGCTTGCTGGCTTGGAAGTGCGCGAAGCTGAGGAGAATGGATCATTGGGAGGATGGGCTTGGGAAGGTCGTCGTTTTGGTAAGGGAGAAGGATGGAGCGAAGTGGAAGGTGAGAAGGGTGAGACAGTAGGATATATCAGAAGGCGCTGCTCATACTCTGACGCATTTGGAGGACTGCTTCATCGAGACAAGTACAGAAGCCTTTTGGACAATTATTACTTATTATTGTTCTCATCTTCATGTGGAACGCAGGATCGCTGAGCTTCGCGGGCTGTCGTGTGAACGGTCCGAGTTGGAGAGAAACGAAGTCAATAGCTTCCCTGTCCTCGGCAAGTGATGAGGAACGCCCATCGACACAAGCACAGTACTGATAAAGAAGAAATACGCACTCGTCATGAGAACACCAATTGCAGGAAGTCGGTTTCATTCTCGATGTATATACATCATTTCCGTGTTTACGAGTAGGATAGCGGGACGAAACGACGATTTATATCAAATCTGAGATACTCATAAGAGGAGAAGCATAAGGTAACACCGGGAAATCTAATTATTATCTAAACATGTGGAATATTGGTCGTCCATGAAACCTCAACAAGGGCCGATGGCAGAAGGCAACGTAAATACATAAGGGCCAAAACGATAATACAAGTCCTCGCCGCAATATAAAAGGTAGCAGCAAAGACCATCGAACGATGGGAAGGGCAAAAGAAGAGGCTATATCCCTGCACGACGAACCACAATGCGATCGATTTAACGGCGAGAGCAGACGCGCTCCACAAAATCCTCTCGACGCTGGAAGGAAACTCATACGACCAATCAACGAGATACATGGACCCAAACAGAGCCCCTACAGCTCACGCCGCTCATCGAGGGCCGTGAAGGATTATCGATATAGTCAGCCACGTAGATTTACGAGACACCAGTCTCGACAGTCGGGATTGCATCGTCGTCCACGGACCCCATATATCGCGACCAACACGTTACAATACCAGTCACCGACGCGTCGGAGCAACCCAACATGCTCTCGGTCATGATCATGTTCGGAACAGCCACGCTTCGCACCGAGGGGGAGCACGATGTGTACGTGGACATCAAACGGTTTGTACCACATCATGTACAGCACGATGCTCAGCATCGAGAACGCCGGTGCAGACATCTCGATTGGGACAATACGGAGCTGCTGTACGCGGCGAGCGAGACATTGGAGGAGGATAAACTAGGATAGCTGGATCATGGCAATGGCTTTGCAGAATCCATCGTCTTTGCTTCTATGACCTGTTGGTTCGGAGGAAAAGAGCACGCGGGGTGCCGGTGAATTTACGAGAGAAGCAGCCTGGCGCTCGTCATTCAGTTTTCAAGGACTGAATATAAAGAAGCATGGAAGTATGTCCACGTAAGATCGTCGAGAGCATATATTTGTGAACCAACTAGAAGCTCGGTCTTTCTGGGATGAATAAAGATTCCCGGCCACAAGACATACGACCGGGGAGCATATATTTGAATCCATGCGTGTTGGCGATGAGCTTCGTTCTTCTCTAGTCTGAGGCTTTTTCGAAAGAGGTAGGCAAGTTCCATTGATTTGGAGCGGATCTAAGGACACAGGGCGAGGAACCGTTGCCATGGAAGATAAAGTTATTTGTCCATGGGGTTGAGCGATGAGTGGAAGAACACGGTTATTTATTCGGAGAGGAAACTGAATATTACAATAGGAATCTCGGGGCTGGGCATTCCAGGGTAAGTATTCATGCAGCCAATAACTTTCCAGATCTAGGCGGTGAGAGATCGCACACACATGTTACTTGGGGATCCTCAAAACGATCCCCCCCGACGCGGCAGAGTATACTAGAAACCAAGTTCAGTGCAACAGAAGATCTCGTGCGGTCCTCAGAGAAGAAATTAGTTTTGTCCGACGAGTTCAACGTTCATGAGTAATAGTGCATACTAGGAAAAAAGGACAATGTGCGTAGATTAGGAAAGAGGTAAAGGATAAGCGTTAAACAACCCACTCATGATCCCGACGAACAAGGAAATTACGGTTATCAGAGTAACCCACTTGCGAGAAAAGAAAAGAACGTACATTGGGGTTATGCGGATTTTGTGAATAACAGCCAGAACGATGGGAGCGTTGCCGCGGTCCGGTTCCACCGAGATCACGTGTTGCATTGCCGTAGATTCCCGCTTGTCCATAGCTACAACTGTGACTATCACCAGCCATTCCCGATTCCCTCTCTTGGACCTAGTGATACACTTCCAACGAACTAGAATTCGACTGTGCGGATGATGATATAAGTTTGCTGGAGGCATCGGGGTCAATGGTGTTGGGTGGAAGGATTCTTTCGTCATTAAAATACAAAATAAGGGAAATTGGCATGTATGTAGGATCTCTGGTAGTATATCGGTTAGTATACGCGCCTGTCATTATAGTGATAGTTATACGTGGGAAAGCTGGGTTCGACTCCCAGCCAGAGAGTTGCATGTTATCATTTTTCAGTGAGCCAATTGGTATTTTTTTGGAATTGGAATCTTTTCATATTTATTACAATTTCATCCTCCTGAGATATATGATGACTGAGGAATAATCAGAAGGAAACCCTTTACTAGAAAGAGTATGACAAGAAATATACATGTACCTGAGAAGGAGAAAACAAGAGGTGAGTGTAATATCAATTGATACATCCTAACAAATATTTAGGTGCATATTGCTAATGATGGGAAAAGAAAACAAATGTAGAATGGACAGGATACACCAGTACAATGCAAGTGATGAGATAGTCTGTTTATATGACTGGAAAAAGAGATCACTAATAAGCCTGAGAAATATGGAGTAGAGTTGTGAAACATTGATCTATAATCTATAATTGACACTGTGGGTAAAACTGAATGGATTGGACAAAGCATAATCCAAGTAAAGTGCAAGAGCATGACCAGCAGTATTAAAGAGAGGAGAGTAGAATTTACTGCTCATGTGGAGTTGGGCAATTGACTATCAAAAGAGAGGCACATGGCATAGAATTTGAGCTTATATACAAGGGCAGTTCTTGTCTATGTATCATATCAGTTGGTGATTTTGAGTTTCAAGAAATACTATTGTGGTTCATGACTCTTTGAGCTTTACAGATATGGCTAGACTAGACTGTTATTCAGTTGGAGGGGGTATTTTTGCAGAGAGATCAAAATAACTGATACAAAGAGTACTGAATTCATAGGTACATATACAAAACAAGTACAATTGATACTATGAGAAAATGCTGTCTCAGGGCATGTCACTGATCAAATGTATACCCTGTAGATCTCTCATAGATAATTTGATTGCTCTTTTTCATCAAAGCTTTGTTCTAGTTTGAGAGACTTAGCTATGCACATGCCTATGATGTTTCATCATACCAGAAGTATCAGCTATACACTTGATCATCCCACAGTTCCACTTACTATGCCTGGAGTCACTGCCAATCATGATTGATCAGTAATTTAGGCTCTTTAGTGCTGATTGTGGATGATCTAAGGCACTAACTAAGCATGCAGCTGTTGCTTGTTCTATTTCCAAGTTCCATGCAATACTCTGTGCCTGAGAAATCCTGACTTGTGCATTCTAAGCCAAACTTGAGGTGTTAGCTATAGGCTAATGAGTTCTGCTCTGCTTTTACTTCTGGTTTGAGTGCTAGCTGTCTTTAACACTTCACTGTGAGTTATAGTAATATTCCTTGAGCTAGACATCTATTAGCTTTTATAGCATTTAGAATTAGCTAAAATGTAATACTGCTTCTGAGTCAAACTTGACTTAGTATTTTACCAAAGTGTGATGCAATTCCATTAAATTCAACTCAACTTATGATTATCACCTCAGTGTGATATTAGTCCTCTAAGTCTCAATTGGACTTAGAATTCCCAGCTAACATATCTATCAGCTCTATAGCTCTTCAATGGCTAGTGATATAGACTTCAGCTTTGTGAATATATTGTTTAAAATTTGCAAATTTCAGGTTTGGATATATATACTGTATATCATCTCTCTCACACTGAAATTGTGACTGTCCTCAATCACCTAAGCCCTATCTTGGACTTAGTAGCTGGTATGTAGTGCTGCCATGTTTTAAAATTCTTTTAAGAGTGTAGATTTCATCATTGTTCCACAGACTAGATCTATTTGTCTTATACCATTATGGATATTCAAATTCACTGAGTGATTTTCAGAGACACAGGTGTCAGCACAAATCCTTCTAATTTTACAAGTCCTTATTGTCTTACTATGATATCCTTTGGTATTTCTTCAATTCTTTCTCTATGAACCTCAATTTCTACTGAGTACTCATGTTTTTATACTGCTAGTGTTACGATTTTCTCCTTTTTGCCTTTCTTTTCGTTCTTTTACCCCTATGCTTAGTCATGCCGAGACCACGGGAAGGGCTTAGTAAGCACAACTGAGCCGCCTGGACACAACGACGCTCGATGACGCACAATTACCCTTTTATGTACGACAACGATGCTCGAGGACAACGGGCACCATGGACACAGAACGACACAATAGGTAGTGGTATTCTTAGCAATGTCTGTATAGTATTTAAGACCGATAGCTCTCGCTGGTATACCCCAGCTTCGAGCTAAAGTTTATTCATACCATTCTACTCTCGAGCTGCTACAGCCTTGTGACACACCGCAGATAGTCAAACTCGTGGACTCGATTGATCACCTGAAGTGCGAGGTGCAATCGTTTATCACGTGACTCGCTGCACGTGACGCTTGGGCCTAACAATTAGCTCGAAGCTTCCTCGTTCCCTTTCTCAAGCCCAATTGTGCTGAGAAACCGAATGCCTCCAGTAACAACCGCCGACCTTAATCACGACTTCTTCGAGCTCATAGCTTCCATCATCGGAACATTGCTCGGTCTCTTAGCTATTATCACCCTCTGCCGCGGACGACAGTCAGTAGCAGCTTGGATAGTCAGGCACTACCAAGCATTCCAGCAGATCCAACACATTCTACGCAACGTAACCCCTGACTTACCTTTCCATGACATCCCCCCCTCCGCCAGAACGTCCTTCTTCCCGCAAGGGGGACCCGTACCAGAAGCCGGGAATAGCGACCCGGATCAGAGGAGCCTTCACGAGGAGGAAGGACCCGAACACCCTCGACGACACATCGGAGACCGCCACCCTGCTCTCACAGGGTTCCGGAACCCGTGGACGACGAACGTCGCTCAGGAGCCCACCGAGGTCTCCAACTACATCACTCCAGCAGGCTCCCCCGAACATCCCGCCTCCCCAATTCCCTCAGGGATTGGAAACCGTGCTCGGGACTCCCTTGATGCCGTTAGGATGGCTGCGGGACCCCGCGAAAGTCCCGACCCCACCCAGAACCCCCCCGAAACCCCCACCGAGCCCGACTCCGGCTCCAGCCCGTCCGTCAGCAGGCTGGGGGTCGATAACCCGCGAGGAAGAGATGTCCACCCCGACTACGACAATGCGGACATCGCCATCTCGGCAGCGGGGGATCCCTTCCGGCATCTTCATGTCGGGAGTGAGCCCGAGAACGAGACCGCAAGCGAGAGGGGAAGAGCTGCCACAAGAAGAATCATCCATCGAATATTCCCGGAGTGGGACCTTGCCGTCCCCTTCGACTATGACGAAGCTGTACGACAGCAGAATCAGCACCGAGAGGACGAAATCAGGCGAACCCAAGAGGAGCTCGCCGACTACGTCCGCGAAGAGGCCCGCGAGCAGTATGAGGCCGCAGAGTACGACAGGCAGGGAAGAGAGCAGAGAAGAATGGAGGAGGTCGAAAGAATGGGGTCCGCTTCCCCTAGGGAGTATGAGCTCCGCACCGACACTGGATCCCCCTTCCGAGAGCCCGACTCGGATGACGACCCATGGACAGGGCCCGCTAGCATCGTCAGTTGGGACGAGGCAATCCGGCGAGGAAATGCCGAGAGGCCCCAAGCTGTCGACCTCGAGTACCCTGCCCGCACTGACACCATCTCCTCCGACGCCGACTCAGTCCTCGGAGCCTACGGGCTCCGAGTACCCGACAATGCCCACGTCTCCGACAGGGCTCTCCAGCGGTTCCTGGGCAGTAGGGTCGCTCGACAATTCCTCAATCCCGAGTTCCAGCGACTCTTCGGCGTCTATAGCCGAGAATTGGAGGAGACAAGAGCGCGCGGCGGAACGCGTTACAGTCGACTCAGGACCCCTCCCATCGCTCGAACCAGTGACAGAGGAAACGAAGGAACCAGCACCCAAATCAACGGGAGGGTCCCCAACGACCCTTCGTCCAGCCGCGCCGTCCATCTTCGACCAGCCCGTCAGTTCCCTCCTCGAGGAAGGGGACAGCGGGGACGAGGGCGACGAGGAGGACGACGAGGGCAGTGACGACCCATATCGACAACGACTGGAACGAGCGGGAGAAGATACAGACGAAGAAGCACTGCGGGAGGAAATTGAAAGGGCCAGGGGGAAGGAATACCAGGAATTGTATGAGCAGGGCAGGAACTACTTATGGCAGGACGCGCGCTGGCAAGCGACGTCCTTAGGACTCGAGTATAGGTACGCACCAGGTACCGAAAAAGAAAAAATCTTACAGTATGCCGCCACGGAATATGCATGGAGGGAATATGGGCGACGGCACCCAGAAGACCCCCTCGTGCTGATTCCCCCTTATCGGCCCGACAACGAATCAAGAGTACCGGCACCAATGCCGCGTACCCCCCCTGTACCACCACGACGAGCCGTTTACATCGCCCCTTCCATTCGAAGTCGGGCCGATGACAACCCGTCCATCCGAAGCACGGCTTCGCGGCTCACCCGAACAAGAAACCGGCCGGCATGGCAAGCCGCTCAGAAACAGAACCCTTGGACCGGCAGAGGAAGTCGGCTCCTCAGCGGACAACCTCCCCCAGACCAAGCAGAATCAAGCGGGAAGGATCCCGTCTGGGACGATCCCGAGGCGGTCCGCCTCGGATTTACGGTATGGGACGGAGTAATCGTCCGGGTGGTCGACCCAAAAGGAAGCCCGGTCGCTGACGACGATTCCTTACACTCCTTCCCCGGGCCGCCGGCGGAATGGAAACAACCACCATTCAGCGAATGGCCCAACCCGATGGGCGCACTCCCGGTCAACGCTAACGTCTTAGCATGTCATCCTGACCTCCTTCGAAAGCCCCGCCCCTTTAAAGGAGCCTCAGACGATATCGACCGCTTCCTGGTGGACTGTGAACAATACTTCGAAGTCTACATCGGGTACATAGGTACCGATATGAACAAAGTCGCCTTCGCTACCTCGTACCTAGAGGACAAAGCAAAAACGTGGTGGATCCTAATCTCCCCGAACTTCCGTTCCGCCACCAGGGAGCATTACCGATATCCCTCGTGGCTGGTATTCAAACGAATGCTAAACGACAAGTTCATTGATCCGGCGGTACAGGAAGTACACAAACAAAAGATCAAGGAGTACAAAATGGGAGATAAGGCGGCCACGGACTATTTCGACGAACTAGAGCGACTTGCGAAACTCGCTGGGATCAGGGATGATACGGCCAACGACGGAAGAATGGTGGAAGCGCTCAAACGAGGAGTCCCCTCCTCATATCTCACGATGATCTCGGCCATGGGCGTCAAAATACTGATGCCTGTGGGATATGACGAATGGAAGGAACGGATCGTCGAGATGTATAAGGAGCGACAAAGGCAGAAAGCGGAGGCAACGACGCTACAAGAATACTCCAAGAAGTCGACCCCGCCAACCCCGAACAAACCGGGGCAAACTGCCGGAAAAACCTCGGGCTCCTCGTCAAACTCCACCCCCTCATACAGCGCACAGAAGACCGGAACCGGCACAACTTATACCGGGACCGGAAAGCCGATGGACATCGACCGCATGAAGAAGGAAGGAAAGTGCTTTAATTGTGGGCAGAAGGGGCACATGGCGAAGGACTGCCCAAAGAAGAAGAGGACCCGAGAAGACATACGGGCACAGATTGCCGAACTCCAAAAGGAAGAAGAGGACCTGGGAAAGGAAACCAAGATCGAGGAAGTAAAAGATGGGGCCAGTCAGTGAGCGATTCCACTGGACTGGCCAAAGGACTTAATGGTGTGTCAACAATAGCCGCTAGTCGGACTAATAGGATTCCTGTAGCTACATCTATGTCGTCTCCTACGCATTCGAATATACCCGAAACATCTAACGAACACACCGTTGAATCGCAAAAGAAAACTCAAACGCCCACGGGCCGAACAGGGACAGAGAGTCCCACCACCTGGCTCAAACCATTCGATACTGAATGGACATGGAGGGCCATCAAGGACGCCAAGGACGAAGCCGCGGCGATAGCCGTACTTCGAAATTGGATCCATCGAACAAGGGCCGAAGAAGTAGTAGATGATCTGATCGAAGGGATCAGAAGGGCCGAACGCAATCAAGCCCTTGAATGGCTAGACGAACTCCGGGGGCCAAAAAAGTACATCTTACGATCAAAAACCCCTGGCCGGGATCTAACCACGAAAGGGCAAATCGAAGTGTTAACCTCCCGGGCCGTACATCCCGTAACCGCCCTAGTTGACAGCGGCTGCACGGGGAGCTCGATCAATCGAGCTTTCGTCGACAAGCACCAGATCCCCACCAGAGCGACAGCAGCCCCCATACCGGTATATAACGCCGACGGGACAAAAAATCAGGCCGGGTCTATCACCGAGTTCATTGAACTTAGGTTAACCATCGGAGACCATTCCGAGCGGATCGACCTAGCCGTCACGGATCTCGGAACAAAAGAACTCTTTCTCGGCCATGATTGGCTGATTCGCCACAATCCACTGATCAATTGGAAAACCGGTCGAATCACCTTCGCCCGGTGCAAATGTAGGAAGATACCGTTCGAACTGCCAGATGAGGATCCCGAAGACCGATGGGATGAGGAGATGGAGGATGGAGAAACCATACTGGCGATAGACCTGCAAAAGGAGATCCATATACGGGCCATCCATCATGCAAACGACCTGGCCGCCAAGGCAAATCAGGGGAAAGAGGAGAAGACGTTCGAGGAGATGGTCCCCGAGTGGGCACAGGACTACAAAGACTTGTTCGAAAAGGAAAGCTTCGATGACCTACCCGCCCCGAAGCCCTGGGATCATGCAATCGAACTCATCCCCAACGCCAATGCTAACCTAGATTGCAAAACCTACCCGCTCGGACACTACGAGCAACAGGAGCTTGACAAGTTCCTGGACGAGAACCTATCGAGCGGGCGAATTCGCCCCTCAAAGTCGCCTATGGCATCCCCTTTTTTCTTTGTCAAAAAGAAAGACGGAAAACTCCGGCCGGTACAGGATTACCGGAAACTCAATGAGATGACGATCAAGAACCGTTATCCACTACCCCTGATCTCAGAGTTAATGGACAAACTCCGAGGCGCGAGATACTACACCAAACTCGACGTACGATGGGGGTATAACAACGTCCGGATCAAAGAAGGCGATGAATGGAAGGCCGCATTCCGTACCAACCGAGGGCTGTTCGAACCAACAGTCATGTTCTTTGGTCTCACAAATTCCCCGGCCACCTTCCAGTGGATGATGAACGACATCTTCAAGGATCTCATCTCCACCGGAAAAGTAACCATTTATCTCGATGACATCTTGATCATGTCTAAAACGAAGGAAGAGCATCGCGACCTAGTACGAAAGGTACTAGCGCTAATGAGGAAGCATAAACTATTCCTCAAGGCGGAGAAGTGCGAGTTCGAAGTACTGGAAACGGAATACCTCGGAGTGATCATAAGCGAGGGAAGCATCCGAATGGACCCAGTGAAGGTTGCCGGGGTCGTGGAGTGGCCAGAACCCAACAAAAAGAAGGAACTACAATCGTTCCTAGGGTTCACAAACTTCTACCGACGATTTATTCGCGACTACAGCAAGATTGTTCGGCCAATGACACAGTTAACAGGCAACGCACCCTGGAACTGGGGGCCTTTTCAACAGACCGCTTTCAAAACCCTCAAGAAGCGACTGGCAGAGGATGTCGTACTAGCGGTCCCGACACAAGAAGGGAAGTTCAGGGTAGAAGCAGACTCGAGTGAGGGGGCGATAGGGGCTGTCCTGTCGCAAGAACAAAACGAGAAGTGGCAACCCGTAGCCTTCCTCTCCAAGGCTTTAACGGTCACAGAGCGAAACTACGAAATCTACGACAAAGAACTGCTCGCCATCATGCTCGCCCTCGAGGAATGGCGACACTACCTCATCGGGGCAGAGGAAATATTCGAGGTCTGGACGGACCATCAAAATCTCCGCTACTTCCGGCAACCACAGAAACTTAATCGACGCCAGGCCCGCTGGGTAACAGAGCTCAGCCAATACCAGTACACCCTGCACCACAAGGCCGGAACAGCTAACAAAAAGGCCGACTTATTAAGTCGACGGGCAGACCATGACCAAGGGGGAACGGATAACGAGGGAGTAACCTTGTTAAGGCCGGAACACTTCCGCGCCATGATTATGCCGACGGAAGAAGAGATCCACGAGCGGATCAAGAGTGCGACGCGAGACACCCATAAGTGGGACCAGCGTATAGCCCCATCCCTGAACCACGAACGAGGAATGGTAAAGGAGGAAGGACTGATCCGCTACGACGGACGTATCTACATTCCCAGGGACCAACAACTACGCGGCGAAATCATCGCCACCTGCCATGACCATGCGACAGCAGGACACCCGGGGATCGCCAAAACCAAAGAACTAGTGCTACGAGAGTATTGGTGGCCGAAGATGGGACACGACATCACGGCATACGTAAAAGCTTGCGAAACCTGCCAGCGAGGAAAGTCCTCCACGCAAGCCCGAGCAGCGCCCCTACACCCTAATGAAATACCCTCCGCCCCATGGACACATATTTCCGTCGACATGATCACCGGGCTGCCCGAGTGCAACGGCTATGACGCCATCCTCGTCGTCGTAGACCGATTTTCAAAAGCGATCATCCCCGTCGCATGCTCCACGGAATTAAATTCCAAAGGATGGGCGAAAATCTTACGCGACGAAGTATACGCAAAACATGGAATGCCTCAGGTCATTATCTCAGACAGGGGCCCTCAATTTGTCTCCAAATTCATCACAGACTTATACCGACTTCTGAACATCAAACAAAATGCGTCCACCGCCTACCACCCCCAAACAGACGGGCAGACGGAACACGTCAACCAAGAGATCGAAAAGTACCTGCGACTTTTCATTAACTACCGACAAGATGATTGGACCGAATGGCTGGCACTCGCGGGCTTTCAACATAACAACCGTGTGCACTCAGCGACGGGAAAGAGCCCATTCTTTATTAATCATGGACGACACCCACATGTGACTTCTTTGAGTCACGCTCATACAACCACACCCGCATCGAGTGACTTCGCAACCACTATGGAAAAAATCCATAACGAGACAAAAGCTGCGCTGGAAAAAGCAGCAATAACTATGAAGAAGACTTACGATAAGCACCGGCGCCCAAGTCGGGTCTACCAGCCTAACGACAAAGTTTGGTTGGACACTACAAATCTTCATCTCCCACGACCCAAAAAGAAACTCGATGACAAGCGCACGGGACCATTCACAGTTACAAAAGCCGTCGGTCCCAGCGCATACAAATTACGTTTACCGCAAACATGGAAGATTCACGATGTCTTCAACGAAACATTGTTAACCCCATATATCGCACCCGCCTTTCCCAACCAGGAGCGACCACCTCCCCCGCCGCCAGACTTGATCGACGACGAAGAACACTTCGAAATCGAGCAGATCCTAAATCACAAACTACGCCGTGTCAGAGCGAAAGGCGGAGGAATGACTACAACAGTTGACTACCTTGTCAGCTGGAAGGGTTATGGGCCGGAATCTAACCAATGGGTGAACGAGAAATACATAAACGCGGAGACCGCCATACACGATTATGAACTATCCCTTAATTAAACCATCGGGACGATGGTCTTAAACGAGGGGGTAATGTTATGATTTTCTCCTTTTTGCCTTTCTTTTCGTTCTTTTACCCCTATGCTTAGTCATGCCGAGACCACGGGAAGGGCTTAGTAAGCACAACTGAGCCGCCTGGACACAACGACGCTCGACGACGCACAATTACCCTTTTATGTACGACAACGATGCTCGAGGACAACGGGCACCATGGACACAGAACGACACAATAGGTAGTGGTATTCTTAGCAATGTCTGTATAGTATTTAAGACCGATAGCTCTCGCTGGTATACCCCAGCTTCGAGCTAAAGTTTATTCATACCATTCTACTCTCGAGCTGCTACAGCCTTGTGACACACCGCAGATAGTCAAACTCGTGGACTCGATTGATCACCCGAAGTGCGAGGTGCAATCGTTTATCACGTGACTCGCTGCACGTGATGCTTGGGCCTAACAGCTAGCTATAGCACTGTCATACTATATTTAATCTCCATATAAATATAGCTCAGATTAGTGGACTTGAAATTTTTTTTGAAGCTAGTCACTGGCTTGTCCTTTTGCTTTATCCACTTCTTGCTAGCTATAGCCATTTTCTCTAATGAATTCTGCCTACTCTTTCTGCATCTCATCCCATTTTTTGATTAGAAGCTCTGCATCAGTCAGCAGGCTTTAATAATTATCAAATTGTTGGATAATGTACTACTACACTTAGTGGGTGTAGTCTTTCTTCTGTTACTTTTCTCCTTCTTCTGTACTAATGTGTTTTTCTCAGGAAATGCTGCTTAAGATCACTAAGAAGGATATTATTAAATCTAACCAGCTATTCATTCTAAATCTCATTCTTTCCTGTTAGTGAATCATTAATACTCTCCAACACAAAGAGAGAGTGAGAGGTTGGTCATCATAGAAATTAACTGTTACTGAATGGCATGAGGTTCATTTCTTTATTCACGGCTATTATTCTATCCTAAACATCTTTTAAGCTAATGTCCTGAATGACTTTACTGAGCTTCCCAATAAACCAGAGACTCTGAAAGATGATAAGCTCTACTCTTTTCCTATAGCTCATAATTCAGAGCACCTCTCTTCAGCAAAGTATCACATTTCTCATCAATATTCAAAACAAACTGTGAAACCTGCAAAGTTTTGTAAGATGTCTAGTGATATGACCAGCTCCACTGAATGGAAGCACAGCTCTTTGTTGACCAAAACTCTGTCTGGCTATAAAGAACAAGGTCTATACTGCAAGAGGCTCACCATCAAACTTTGCTGTATGTTTTATCTTGCTTGCTTTCTCTTATTCCACAAGTTTGAAGCTGCATGGATAGAGCCTAAATTCACCCTAAAGGTCTCCAAGCCTTGAATGGTGGCCAAAATACCTGCACTAGATGGCTCTCAGGCTCTGGTATGCTCTTATTCCTTCTTTTCTTTCTGCTTGTCACTCACTAGTCCTGCTAGCCATCTTATGCATGTACACATTATTCTAGCAGCATCCAGGTTCAGCATGGTGTCTTTCAGAGGAGGAGTCACTGATGTTGCATCTGTGAGATCAGTAGCAAGAGCTTGTGCTCTTACTATGCCATTCTGCAGCAATGATATTCAATATGCAAAGAGTTGTCATCATTCATAGTGACCTCTCCAGAGAGTGAGTTTCTTCTGTACTCTATCTATATGATTGTTAGGCCTGAGTGACATATGATCTATAACACATGATAAATAAGTGCTGTATCATGTTTGTACAATCATGCTTAAGTCCACTTCATATGTTTGGAGATGTTTTATCCCAAGGTCAATACTATAGTTGACTTGAGTAAAGCAGTAGAATAAAAGATAGTTTGAGACTAGAGGTACATGGTGCTACCTATGCTGCTTATATACCTCTAGGTCTGTGGCTAAATATAATGCTGCTAATTATGAGTGTCTGTACTATAGTACTAGTTGTCCTGGTGAGTCCATATTATCTACAAAAGGCCTGTTGTGCTGTTGTTGGAGTGTCACTACAAGTTGAGAGACAATAGCCAATTGTGCTGACCAAGATTGTCCCATGGTCCTAAGTGCTGGTATAGATGCTCTGACTAAGCATAGGGGTTAATACTATAATAATAAGGAGAAAGGATGAAAAATTCATAACAATGATTCAGAGATACAAAACACCAAAAACACAATTCACAAATCAACAGATTTGAACTGCTGTAAACTTGGAATACAGACACACAAACTGATAATTAATCAGATCCAAGAATTTGAACCTCAGTGCCTGCAACCACTCAGAACACACAAAAACACTTTAGAGTACACTGATGCTCATGCATAAGATCACAAAGTATATTTTTCTAGATAGAGTACAATTAATATTAAACTTGTATCAAATAATCTAAGTAGCATGTAAGCTATATAAGCCCCACATGCATCTCAAATCACTCAAAATAATGTCTAAGTTCAATATATTCTCTTGCTAAACACTCCAAACAGATTTCTTTAGCCTGGACACTCACTTCTCAAGCTAGCATCATGACTGTGAAGGTCTGAAAACCCTTCTTTCTATATATACCCACTGTTCTTTTATCTACCATTTACTACCAGCTATGTGAAATATATTCACTGAATATAGTATTACTCCAGTCTAGATTCTTATTCCATGCATGCTATGCAGCCTGCAATGATAAGCATCTGGATTTTTACTCAGCACTTCAATCTAGAGCATGTCACTCTTTTGTTATTTTTCTCTTTGCTAGGTGTAGTCTATCATGTTATATCTGGCATAATTTCTGATTGATCCTATAGAAATGTTAGTAGTTTATTCAGCCTAAGTCTTATAGCATTACTAAGGATCTGTATCCTGCAGTAGATTTTATTTATGAACTGTAGGTATAAAAACTTGTTATAATTTTCTTGCTTATCTTATCTTATCTCACCATTATCTTATCAGAGCATCTATCTTATCTATATGAGACAATCATTATTTACATCAGGCAACTTGCACTATTATCCTGTGATGTGCAACAGATGTCTTATTGACAGACAATGCCTCATTGTCCCACTCTCAATGACCAGACATAATAACACTGTAGCATGATGACACATAATAAGTAGATACTATATTTATCAGACATGAAAATGTATATAAGTAGCATAGCTCTTCCTATAGTACTCCAGCTTCAAGCTAAAGTTTATTCTATACCACTTCTCTCTTGAGTCTAACTAGCATTGGCCTTGGCAGCACACCACTCAAATACACATAAGTGAACTCTAGTGTGATTGTATGAATACAACACAGCACTAGTTTATCATGTGTCTAGAGTTGTATATCAAGTGGGTCTAACAAAACTAGATACCAAAATATAGTAAAGATAGACACTTGCACATATTTTCTGACAAACCTCAAGTATTAACAGATATAGCATAAGAATAAGAACTAATTTCACTCTGATTTTCTCATTCTGCATACTACTGAAGCTATCCATTCCTACAGTATATATGTCACTATGCTCTCACTTGTCAGCATATTTTTATCAGCCAACTGTATTTTCTTTTACCAACCAGTACTATCTTAACTGTTTATTACTAACTTCAACTGCATTTTAGCCCATCATATTTGCTAAGTTTCAAGTCAAATCTCCATCTAGTTCAGTGTTCTTTGCATATTATTTAAATCAGTAGTTTCAGACTCCTAGCATGGACTATCTTGCCAATAATTGTGCATCTCTGGATATTCTCCAATAGTATCTAGTTCTCAGATCATACTGTAACTGGAGTACTTTTCCTCAAGCTATCTTCAGTTTCCCCTTATTTGTAGAAGGCTTTTGGTAGTAGAGTGATACTGTTTGCCTTCTCATCTTTATAGCTGAGATTCCTTCTGACTCTTTAAGTTCAGATTGTAGTATTTTCCTAAGGGTACTATATTTCAGACTGAAAAGTTGCCATGTATAACTTTCATTGAAGATACTGTCAATAGTATGAAAGTACACCAATACCTAGATTGCTGAGGTTGATTGTTAAAACCAGACTCTTGTTAGTTCTGTGTTTGTCATTATCATGGAGGTCTAAGCTTATCAATGGGTACAGTGGCATCCCTATTGAAAACATTGAGTAGCTTGCTGCTAACAGACTAGATAGAAAACACACTGTCTTTGCTCAGATACTCTTTAGCTGGAAGTTAAACCCAGACTTTGTCTTGACATGAAGGAGAGGCAATATACTACTAAAGACCAATGATTTTGAGGTTCAATTGAATGAGAAATTAGAATAGTGTGGAGCTAGTGAAGCCATGAAGCATGCTTTGAAGAATACTATGAAATCAGCATAAGGATATTCAAAGTCTAGGCCTATGTAGGAAACCAAAATGCACTTGCAGACTTTCATATTAATCTTTGGTGGAAATTTGAACCCAACTTACATGCACAAGTTTCATGACAAAGACCTTGATTAATAATATCTGAATACTCAAGAGAAGCAAATGAATACCAGTTTCTCTCTCATCAGTGGGGGGAGGGGGGACCAAAATGGAGCATGTGTGTCAACTAGGGCATATAATGATGTACACAGTAAAAGGGTCTGTTAGCATAGGAAAGAATCACCAAGTCATTTTCACACCAGAGAACTAGCCATTATGCATTTCTTGGTTACAAGTGGACAATTCCTTTTCTCTGGAGTTCATACATTTGAGTCTCGAGTTTCTTATGGATGAGCTATATGTGTGCTTTACTGAGCAGAAGAGGACCCTCTGGAAGAGAATCAAATCCGAACTTGGAGGAAAGAGAAACTTTGATGTTAAAGGGGAGCGGGTATTCGGATACGGCCCCATGACTTCGATTAAGATCATTAACTAGCTGTGGTATATAGTATGTACGGTGAAAAATTCACCGCAGTTCATGCATTCTTCCCCTTGAGAGTAGAACCCAAAGGAAGTAGAGAGTGTGTGAATTAACCAGTGTACCACGACGTTTACAATGTGGGTGCTTTCAGTTCATGTCGCTAGCAAAAACCCTCTTCTGTCTCTTCTTGAATGACCGGGACAGTGCCGCTATGTCGCTACGTTTGACTGGGATAAAATTGACTGGCTGTAATTCAGATCTGTGAATTAAAGCTAGCCAGATACACCTAGCACTCCAAGATATTTGAATTTCTTTTGGGGTGACGGACCCAGCAGGAGTCCGCATCAGATTCTTTTTACATATCTCAAGTTACGAGTGTATCCCCAAATGACCCCGAGCAAATGATAAACTTATTTTCCGACGAGAAACCTTTGCGCAATGCAATAGATGCATACGATACATGTCAATCCTTCATCAACTTTCTCAGTACGCCTACGTCCAGCCGGGGCTCAAAAACGACATTGAAAGGCAATGGGCGCATATTTGGTGAGTCTGTGAGTCCCATGGTGTTGACGTTCTCCGCGGAGATGTCGAAAGCCCACATGAGGAGGGCAGTGTTGACGAATAGGGACCTAATATCTATCAGGATTATAGGGCGATCAGCAAGGGTGGGGATCCTACCTATTTGCGACATGCATCCCCGGGCATACCCTGCGCCCAAACCCGAAGTTGTAGTTCTTGATGTCGTCGCGGATGGTCCCGTCAGGTGTGAGCCATCGTTGTGGGTCGAAGACCTCAGGGTTTGGAAATATTTTGGGGTCGCGGAATATGGACCTAGACGCGTGTATCAGAGACTCCATGATGGGAGGGTGTGTTTATCTCGCCCACCAGTGGTTCGGAATTACGATGGATCCTTTGGGTATCACATAGCCATTCTGTAATATAATGGATTATTCTGATGACGATGCTCGACACTGAAACATACCCATATGATATCCTTCGACGCACGGTGGGGAACGCCTTCATGCAGATAATATCGTGGCTTTTCTCATTCCATAAGCGAATGGGATACCCACCAGTGATAGAGATTGGGCGCCTGTTCCAATATGTCAGTCAACGCCAGAAACAAGAGATGAAGAGCATACCATCTGTATGTCTCCAGCACGAAAGCCGTCACTTCCGTCAGTTGATCGCGGTCCTCTAAGGTAGGGTCTGGCAGAGGGTAAGTGTGCCGAAATAGTTAAGATATGACAACATGTACATCGGTTATTGGGTCCTAAAAGAGCGTCGATCTGCACGCGGGCTTTCTTCGCCGTTTCTGGGTAACATGCTAGTGCCATAATGACGATGCTGATAGCCGAAGCGGTCTAAGACGAGATGCATCAGGAAGCGTTAAACGTAGGATGAGAAAAGACGCACGGTATCTGACCCAGCACCGAACATAGATCCCGCCAAATACGCCGCCTCGTTGTCTGATAAACCGTACACCGTCTGGTTCTTGATGAGGAACTTGGCGAAGGACGGGAGGGTGTCTTTTCCTGATGCCTAGGACCAACATTTAGTCGCCTCTTGGGACAGGAGACACGATATTCTTACCATTCCAGCGCGGACGATATCGATTTGAGATTTGAAAAGATCGAGCTCGCATTCGTGGAATGCACGTAGTTCGCGGAG
The DNA here is from genome assembly GCF_019112545.1 of Guyanagaster necrorhizus. NCBI lineage: Eukaryota > Fungi > Basidiomycota > Agaricomycetes > Agaricales > Physalacriaceae > Guyanagaster > Guyanagaster necrorhizus. Next base: position 91,294 of record NW_025064939.1, read on the forward strand.
ATATGTGGGGATGTAGCGGAGGATGGGGAAAGAGTCGACGAGGTATGCCCCTGGTCGCATGGATCGTGCGACTTGGACAGTGTTTCTGTTTATGAGCTGTATTTCGGGGTCTGTGTACGAGGTCGGAGTGGTCTTGCCATAAGTGAGGGTCATGATGACGCTGGCAGCGTATCTACAAAATCAGGAACAATGAGAACGAGATGAAATCGGAGTAGGTTTAACGAACCGTCTCGCGTGGGTGATGTGGTCGGATGGGTTATCTAGAATGTCGAGGATGAAGTTTTTAGCGTTGCGCAGTTGGATGCCTTCGTAGGTGCGGGCTTTCTTCGTTTGGAGATTTAGGTGGAGCGCTCTGCGATGTGAAACGTTTGAAAAAGAAAGGGTTGACAGTGGTGGGTACAGACGTACTTATGTAGACGCCTCAGTCTGGGACCCGAAGATAAGAATAAAATTCGCATCCCTCCCGACATGATATCTGAAGCGGCGATTAACCTTGGACGATCCATTAATGAGGACCATTGGTTTTCCATAATTTCAACTGCAGCCTGTGCGTAATCAGTTTGTGATGAGGGAGTATATATGGTGAATCTACATCGTATCGGCCAATGACAATGAATGTCTGAGTACCCTTCCTCAAAGAGAATATCGGACCGTACGTTTTGGCCCATTCTTCGTACTGAAGGAATGGACTACGGGTGATTATGAGATAGGTAAACGGGTGTTCATCAAAGAACCTACAATTTCTCAGGCAATTCCGTGCCGAACGGCCAGTGGCAAGGGGGACCGGGCGGAAAGGGATAATTTGATGACGCCTTCCAGCGAAAGACGAGGAACCATACTGTGAGGAGCACTGCAATAACTGAGATATCGGCTGCTGTTACGGAGGTGATGAACATGATGTACGTGAAACGAAGAGAGTCCTGTGCCCATGAGAGGAGTATTCCGAAGGTCATGTCAGAAGGCGCTCACATGAACGACAAAAGCAGTATCTGGCACCTGCCGGGAACCTGGCGTTGCACTTGTCGTGTCATTAGTGTTCCAACGAAGGCAAGGATGAACCAAGCCAGAGGTTGCATGATGTGTAGAGTTCCCAAGCACCCCTTGAGGAGTAGGTGACATACTTATCAGAGGTCTGGATAAAGAAAGACGTGATATGTGTATTATGGTCCTGTCTGTGGGGGGAGTCATGATCGTTAAGAGTAAGTCAAACAGACATGGAATGAATGAATTGAGCATATCTTACACGTTCACTGAGAACCCGAAGAGAAGCTCGAAAACGTTCACGGCAATGTGTGTTTTAGTCCGTAAAGGGAAGGGCTCTGAATTCCTCCAATGACAGCATAAGTGGGATAGCAAATTGGGCTCCCCGAAACAGATATACTTACAATTGGTGGGTATTTTTCGAGGTGAGCATTCATGCGGGTTGTAATTTCTGAGATTTTCAGGTGGAGAAGGCGCGTAATGGCATCGAGTCTCGACACTTCGTAATCATTCCCTCGGGGACCTGATCTTCAGAAACAATGCGGTATTCGTCTGAAGCAAAGGTTTGCCTCGTGTCTTCGTGGCGGTCCGGAGGAAGTCCGACAAAGGAAATCCAACTTTGATCCGGACCTACGACTACCTCCTGCCCATCGTTTTTTTGACTTCTTATGCACCTTATAAGCTGAAGGTGTCCATGCTTGTTCGAAACAACCTTCGAAACCTTACTATAGATTAAGCGTTCAGGCTCATGTGCATCGCCCAGGCAGAGTTCTAATTTCTCATACCGGACTTTCGGCGTTTTGAGTTCGGCGGGGTTATGTTGAGCTACTGTGCTTTGCTCGGTGTTATGAAGATGGGGTGGGCGCGTTTGACATGGAGTCAAGAAAACCACGTATGTTCATGATCTGTGCTGGCAATGTGATCCTGAGACAAGTCTCACGACATTTCAGTCCACCGACCTCAACTTGTATCAAGACGACTCGTGCTCTTCTGCCAAAATGTATGGAAGAAGGCGCTATTGATTGATATCTTACACTCGCTGAAGTCTTGTGGACTTGAAATTCGAGTTTGATCTTCGCAGTTTCGGTGCCCGCTCGACAAATCAATACAAGGTTGCCATGGCAAAATAGATGCGGAGAGTTTCAGTCGGCGACAAGCAAGGACCTCTCCTTACCATCGTGGCGGACTCTCACGCTACTGGCGGACGTTCCAGAGTCCCGTCGCAGAATCCGTATATGTTCGCAACGAATGCCGCCGGAAACGTGCCATTAATGTTTACCGACGGTTTGATCGGTGACTCAAGCGACATTCAAGGAGCCGAAACGCGGAGCGGACGAGTCGGCGGAAGAGTATCTGAATTGGAAGACGGGCTTTTCTTTAACCTATGATGTGTCTTGAGCTCGTCGACCTTCGCAAAGGCGATAGCAGCAAGTGGAGGATGCACATACCGGAGAACTTTCTCCTACGTGTAGCTGGCTCCGACACTCTACAGCAGATTATGATTTCTATTTACTTCAACCGTCGACATACAAGACTTCGGTGATGGTTGCTGAGCCGAAGAGTCGACGAAGATGTCATCAATATTATTTGTCACAGCTTCATCTGTGTGTGGTCGTCCGTATCAACTTAGCGTATGCTAAAACACGATGTGCGGCCTTCCGTCATATGTCTGTACGTCTACCATTCATATCCTTCGTGTTGGCACATTCTGCGGTCGCTATAAGCTTATAACCCCCATTTTAATCAGCGTCTAGCTCTACGAAAGCATAATGCCAGGGCCGATGTCGACGCCTGATCCCATCTCTCACGCTTCTGTATCATTATTCAATGAGTCTTATAACTCAGTGCACCAGCCCTGTGTGTACTTCCTCACTTTGCGCGCTCTGCCTTCCACTGCCCCGTACGCGCCCATGACGTCTGCCCGCTCAATGTACGCCGCGCCGGAGTCTGGATCCCCGAGTACGTCTTCAGCGCCATCGGCGCTGACTGCGAAAAATAAGGTTCAGAGAAAATATCGCATCCCGCAGTTACTTCGCTCAACTTCATACATATCCAATACATTGTCGGATTTCTCCATCTCCGTCTCTCTTTCTTCCCACCCCCGAACGAGTGCTAAAGCCTTTTCTGTCATTTCTCAACTCGTGCAGCGTCGAAGGCAACAGTCGACGGACGCATTTCTTGCAAGAGTCATGCCCTCTCCTTCTGCTCAGTCTTTTTCATCTCCTTGCCCATTCTCCCCGGAGCATCGTCTCCGCCAGCTCGATAAACTTCAGCGCGTTCTCGGCGAGGAGATACCTTTGGAGCTCGTCCTTGGGCCTTCAGCATATCCCAGCAGCATCTCCTTGCCCTCTCATTCTCCTACATCGAGGTCCATCTCCCAACCCCGACTGCCGGACAATGCACCGCCTTCGCATAACCCCGACGACCACAGCCACCTGCGTAGAATGTCCTTTCAACCGGACACGCCACCGTCGCGTGCAGTTCCGGAACCATGGCTAGCCCATGCGCCGCCTTCGGATAATCCCAGACATCCTAGACGACGGCAAAGTACATCTTTGGCGCTGGGAAGTGAACCATCCTCTCCTCTCGACCACCACCATCGTTCGCAATCCTCTCCGGCATTTCAGCCTATGCATGCACATGGTTTGAGACCATCGCTTTCCATCAGTACCCAGGATTCTCCTGACAACGACCACACGAGCTTAAACTCAATTCCTGCTTCTGTTCACAGCCATTCAAAATCATCCCCCGCCGACCCGTTCTCTCCAACGTCAATATCGCCTGCAGAGTCCAGGCCATTCATGTCTCTCTCACATATAGATTCAGAGTGCGGCTCGGGTGCGATAGTGCCTAACGAAGCAAATGATACGCGTCATCCACGCGAGCTTTCTTGGGACATGTTTACGCCGACGTTTCCTCCACCGCGTCCGGACACGCCATTTCTGTCTAGCTGCGTCGTGGAAGGCGATGATGGTGGGGACGATGAGGTGCACCTGGGAATTAAGAAGGAGCGCAGGCAGGGATGGAGCGGGCAGTGGAATTGCGATGATATGAGGGAGGTTATTCAACGATTACGGGATTTGCGATAGTCGGACTTTTTTTGTTGGTGAGTTTTGATATTATTTCCTCAGTTAAGGTTGTGGGATGCTGACGGAGGTTTTAGAAGATCCATTTGCCTTCACTTTATTTTGGGGTTCGTATCGTCGTTTTATGCGTCGTATACTATAGCCCGACCATGTATTACTAGGGTCGATAATCCTAATTATGTGTGCACATGCCGCACTCCTAATATGTATCTTGCTACCTCATGCGGTTTTCGTATATTAATGTATAATACTTATCGTTTAATATCTAGTCTACTTCCCATGACAATGGTCACTTGAATGCGGAATTTGCATGGCACTTCATATTACCTAGCGGACATATATGCCGATAAGGACTCTCGTCCCATGTCCTCATGGTTCATTGGATTAGCACGCTCTTCTGGGGTTCAACTCCCTATCCAGTGTTCGTAAGAATCGTAATGACCTTTTTATGTGACGTGAGTTTCCCTTGAACAATGATGAGAACAGTATCAGTAATCGCTGAAATACATAAGGAAAAAGGTACCGTAAGGGCAACGAGTGACTGGAGCGACTGACAGTGTTAGACTTGACCCATAACTCTTGACCAGTGAAATTTGCGTGGTAACAAGGGTTGGTGAGGATGAAAAATATTCCTTTCTTACCTGGGAGTTGTGGTGGCCAATTCGTTGACACGAACTGACGCCAATCTAGCCAAGTTCGGATCCCAGTCCCGAGACGGACTCGGAGCTCCATGAAAGAGTTGTAATGGCTGTCGTCGTTTTTGTCACGCAGGGGAAGAATGAAGTACGAATAGGCTCGACGAAGAGCAGTCTCATTCGTGCCTCGGTCAATCACAGTCTTCTCAGGGAAGCGTCTTTGTGATGGCTTCAAGTTGACGATGACAGATGAGTTAAATCTGGAACGTACATAGTAGCAATCTGCCTGCCATGACCGACTCCCCCATCAGATCAAGATTATTCCATCAATCAACGTCCTAAAATAAGGGACAACCACGCAGGACATCGCATCTACGATTTCCAGGGAGTCCGCATCTCATCGCTAGGCCTCGGCGGAGGATACTGTACAAAAAAAACTGGAGAGCGTAGCCTTAGTGGTTCGGAGCACGTGAGTTGTTTTTACTCCCTGAATGTACGATTACGCCACTAGTAGCTGTTTCTAGTAGAACAATGGGGAGATCACGCGCCGGCCATTGCGTGAAACCGGGGTTCGACGCCCACTACACGATCGCAATAGATGCATTCGCATAACTATTTTTCTGGTGGTTTGTCTTGGTTTAGTCGGGAAAACGCCGCAGGAAGGTATGTCTGGTTTTGGACGCCATCGATAGTGGGTGAAGCTATGTCATCTCGATCAGAGTGCGTCCTGCAGATATCGTGTGAGTTTTTATAGTTTAATATGCTAGGTCTTCCCACGGATGTCGAAGGGGATTCCCTTTCTTCAAAGTAAGGTCTCACATTCACAACTAAGAGGCTTTTTTATGGGTACTCTGTACAACAGGAAGTTAATCTGAGTTGGCTATTGATATTCTCGAACGGTAGCATGTAAATGTCGGCCACAAAATATGGGCAGAAAATGACTCCGGAATGATAAATCTTTTGAGCTGTATATGCGATTCAGGATATACTCTAAACGTTCAATAGAAAAAAGTACCGACTTTGTCTCGTATATTTCCATGTCGAATTTTCGAAAAAGGTTCCCGAACACGAGATAGAGCTCGCACCATGCAAGGCTGAGTAGACGAAGAAAAGATTTCTTATAAATACTAGCAGGGGAGCTGTTGAGGTACTCACTTCATACCCAAACATGCTCGAGGACCTTTGGAAAACGGTACGAGATACTTATCCAACGATGGCGATTCGATCCACCGATCTGGGTTGAAGACCTCTGGCTCCGGAAACATATCCTCGTTCATTAGGACGAACGAAGTCCCCATCCCAACGACAGTCTGCTAGACCTTCAGTCTACGGATTCGTTGAGAGAAGCACAGGGCAGCCCACCCCTGCAGGAACCGAATACCCATCAATATCCGTATCGGCGCATAACACCCGAGGAAGGGAAACGGGCACGCCGATACTCATCCTCAGCGACTCCTTCACGACCCCCGTCTGCTCCCGAGACCGATATATCAGATGATAAATGTATAATAGGTAACAAGGACCGACCAAGTAGGGCAATTTCTCAAGAGAATCATATGACATGCGCAATCCCTTTTCCGGCCAGGCAGCTTTCAGCTCTGCAACAAGCTTCGTTCGCATCGAAGGGTCAGTGAGGATATGGAAGAAACCCATAGTCATCGCATTGCTCGTAGTATCAGTCCCCGCAAGGATCAGCGTTTGCGCCTAGTAGGTAAGATCCTCTTAATCAGTTACCGGCAACACAACATAGACGAAGCATACCTCCTCCAACAATGCTTTCCTCGATGGCCTCTCCCCATCCTCCAACAAACGATGATAAATCGTATCATGAACTGCTTCAAGAGTTCCAGGATCAGCCAGGATCTTATCAATCTGTCTCCCGAGCACCTTTTGCAGCCTGAAGATGCCTACCGATTCTGGGTTTATCATGGCCATCACGAATTCTGGGAGGCTGTACAAAAGTACGAGGATAGGGAGGTGGCGTACGGCGGTATTGGTGGCTACGGAGGCTTCCATACCTCGGATGATGGGATGAGCGAAGCCCAGGGAGTGGAGCGCATCAAATGATTGGGCGAAGCAGTATGCTGTAATGATATCCATAGCTGTGGCCTTGAAGGCTTGGTGCAGGTCGACAGGTTTTTCACGATATTCTTCACTAAGGATGCCCATCAATGTATCAACCTTCCAAAAGCTGTTAAGCCAACGTCCAGTCACAAGGGTTGTAAAAGAAACAAACCTTTGATTGGATGATGTTCTCCAGTTTCATGATCGATCGGCGTGAGAAGAGGGGATTGAGGATATCCCGCCTCTTTTTCACTAAAGCAGGATCGGTGAATCCGAACACGGAGTCGTTAACATGGAAGCACCAATAGAAGTTCCGGTCCTTTATGACGTTCGCCTGAGTGGAGTATATGGAGAAGAAGGCTCTGGGAGTATTGAAGTGTAGCTTAGAAGCAATAATCGAAGCAATAACCATGAGCCTTAAGGGTATTGAAGGTAATGAAAAATACTAACCTCGTTAGGCGATATACGGACCACTGGACCTACAATTGCTCAACATCGATTGACGAAGTCAGTGTTTGAACCACCTCACCATAAATGCGATGAAGACGCTCCAATTCTTTGGTGAGCATTCCATCTCGGATCGTCTCCCAGTACGCTACATACCACGATGTGAGCGCGGCAATTTTTGGCCCAGGAAACGCTCTGAGAGGATGGAATATGAGCCGGGACAGAACGCGATATATGCAGAAAATGAATATGATAGAGAGAAGAAGCATCATCAGGACTGCAGGAGATATCCAGTATCATTCAGCTTTATAGTAACCAACAAAGTCCACCACTCGCACAAAAGCAGTCTCCATTCATGCACATCTAAGGAATAGCAAGCAAGTGACATAAAGGAAGAACGTCGCATGAGTGAACGCGTGAACAGCAGGTCAAGTTAGCGAAGCAACGCGCAGGCGGTGACGTAAGACCAGCGCCGCAGTTAGTTCTTCCGGGGATATGCCGGGATTGACGTTTTCGCTCTACGAATTGCACGAAACCAATGAACAGGTTCCCTCTAGATTGCTTCACTATGTATTCCACAGACGCTTTGATATTCTCCGTCCCATTGTCTGGACCATTTCCGCACATTCTTGTTCTATCGCATCTTCATTCCAACAGAATCTTTTCTCCCACGGCTTTGACTGTTCGGAGTCTGCCGCGAACCGGCCGCGTGTATTGGACACCAACGACACCTTATCATAGCTTCTTGGTAATATATTTCGGGAAGCCGCGGACTTAGCAATTGGGCCCCGGGGAACACGACTCCGTGGAGTTAAAAGTCGAGTCAGGCGAGTAATTCTATTTAAAAGAGCACTCTTCGGGTACGTATAACGTGATCATAGTCTATATACAAAGGGACTCTCTAATGCTTGTTTCGCAGAAGGTTTTCATCTTGTATCTGAGGAATCAACGGAACACTCGCATATACTCATGGTACATCGGTTCGCACACTCTCCTGGGGTTCGAATCGCTGACTGTGGGATGCATAGTAGAAGTTGGTGTCGTTTTTTTAATGTGTCTCAGACCAGATATCTACTTGTCCAGGTGTGTAAAGGCGATCTGTCACCTGCGCTGCTGTAGACATGATATTCTAAAAATTGAAATCGATCTGTCATTCAATTTTGTCACAGAAGAAAGAAGGGTCATTTCCAGCACACGTTTTAGCGATAACGATTGGAGAGACAGGAGTGTGACCTAGTATATTTTCTCTCTGTTGAGGTCTGGTGCGATGAGACGAACTTCTTTCTTAACGAACCGAAGCTAACAAGCCATAGTGAATCTACAGTCCGCGCCTGTGGTTCATCTATCTGGCCGACTCAGTGCTTGTCACTAGAATTTTGCGGGGTGGCACTGAAAGACGATGGCCAAAATAAAATAAAAAGCGGTCAAGATTTTGCATACACACCTATTTCGCCTTCAAGACGTTGAGTTTGGGTTTTTTGTTGCTCTGATCGAGTCGCACCGTATTCGCAGGCCTAGATAAATTAAGAGTCCCATGTCGATTCTCGACACTAAACAGTCTACTACAACGCATCTCGACGATCCTGCTCTCAAACCGCCTTTTTGCACCTCAACATTACGGACACTATCATTCATACCTTATCGACTGTACCATCAGACGACCGCATATCAGGAAGTTATGTCCTTCCGATTCCTCTGCCACGGTTGCGAAAAAATGGACATCGCCTTGGAACCCATCGTTGTATGTCAGTGTGGTGAATTCTGGTGCTCCTCGCTATGCCTAGAAGTAGTACGTGGCATCCAATATGTTCCCACTAACGAACAACTAAAATCGTGAGTCCAGTTCTTTGGAAGCCATTTCACCGACGCTCCACATCTAAAACATGGATTTTTCGATTATTTTCCAAGACCCGACCAGGAAATAATATCTCAGGATCTACGGAGAACCAATATTCGAGGTCTCATATTTAACCAAAACCGTGCGTCTTCACCTCGTTCTTCGTATTTTCAAACTCAAAATAATGGCGTTAGGCTCTGCTCCTATAGAAATTTCTCTCACGTTCTTATACAGACACGGCGAGATACCGGATCATATACCGATTCTGTGGGCCTACTTTCGCCCAGACGAGCTCGCCTGTCGGAGGGTCGGTGAACGAGGGAGTGACCCCCCTTTTGAGCTTTGGTACCATAAGAACCAAATGCAGCTTTTCGTCCAAGATCCCAATTCTGTGAATAACACGATTGTCAGCCTTACCGATTCTCTTGAGGTACAGAAATTATGGTACGGCCCAGTCATCGCTGTAATACTCCAGAGAGACGAGGATCAGTTGACGTACACAAATGTGGAATCCTATCACATGGACGTTGTCAGAAGATTTTTCACGAGTTATACTTGTCCCTGTGTCGTTTACTGAGTGGGACATTAATCAGACCGTTTATCATTACAGAAGCTAGTTCCTATATATATCATAGAATCCATCTCGTTCCGGGGACTCATTCAATGCAGGAGTTTTTCACGCATTCCTGATTTCCGCCAGTCTGATTGAGGTTGAAAATGAGTGGTGAATATCTGCCCTATGACCTTACGTATTGTGGACGATATTTCCTTACATCATCCTCACAAGAACTGCTATTCTTCCTCGATCGCACTCCAATCGTCTACATCTACATGTTAGACAGTTTCCCATTCTGGAGAATATTCCGACATAGAAGACTCGACTGCCACACAGGCTGAAATGAGCTTGCCACAGTTCAGAACAGGTGGTACTGGGAGTTGCAAATTTCAACTATTTGGCTAATTCTATACAGATTACGAGCTCTTCATTAACGTTGCATGGGGATGTCCACCCATATAATATACTCCTTGCAGCCAGCATTGAAAGTCTAAAGCACATCGTTCATATCGACTTGTCAAAATGTAACGTGCGATTTATTAATGCAATGATGGAGGAATTGTGGCATAACGACTCACGATCTTCAGATTGTGGTCGGGTCCTGATGTTCCTCTGTTGTCCAAGGCATCGTAAATATATCATTGAATTTGCGAGCGAGGAGGGAAGGCTGGGAGATGGTTACTGCCATACAAGCTCGTTCAAGCCGGACGGTTTATCGACACGGACCTCTGGAATGTCATAAATTTTCATTTTGCGGTCGAAAAACTGTATCACATCAGGTATCTTGGGAAAACTGATGCATCATCGGAGGTTTCGAACAAATGCCGGAGGGTGTAAGCTGATTAGCAAAGTTTCCTCTACCCGCTTTTTAATACCCTCTTCATGCTGGAGGCCAGCAATTCCTAACCAGGAAACAACAAAGAATTCATTTCAGTATGCGACGACAATACCTGGAGGTGACCTAAGGAAGGCCTGTCCACAGTCGATGAACAAGGTTCACTTCGGCACTGTTGAGTATTGTCTATAGACTCCTTCTACCTAGGCGTGAACACCGCTCTACACAATCGTCTTGTCTCCCTTCAGTACTGCAAGTCCGAGTGAGCGCTGAAACTGTTCGCTCAAAATGGATACGGTAATCCACATGTCGATTAGAGGTCGTGATGGCGCTAGGGGGAAGATCAGATGTGGCGGGCCATGCAAGTTGACGAGATTAGGAAGCAAAGTGGCGGATGTATGCGTGAATAAATGTTGAGTCGGCGTAGAAGTGGACGGAAGCGACAACAGAGGCGGCATGGGAAAGAGAGATAGTCGGCTGGGTGTGGTGGGCGCGGAGAGAAGTTGGGCGCGGGTCGGGGTGGCGGGAAGTGCAGAGATGAAGAGTCATCGTCGTCGTCATCGAGGAGGGCAGGAAAGAAGACAGATCCAACCTTGGTCAGGTCATCCAGCCATGTAATAATTCAGACTCGAACGTGCGCAGACGGATGAGTGTGGACAAACTTGATGTGGATGAGTGGTGGTGCACGGTGTGGATGTAAAAAGAAGGAAAAGAAAGAGAGCGCAAACTGTCCATACTGGCGAGTACTTTCGGTATAAGATACGTCCGAGTCTGTGGCGACGACCATGCTGAGACGCATATGGTATGCTGCCCTGTGACAAGGAAAACCTACAGTGCGTCGTCATGCCTAACATCTGACATGTAGGGCTTGCCATAGGAAAAGGTCTGTGTGCCACAGAGAAAATATCGAGAGATCAGCGCCAGTGCAGGGATCAACGAGCATGGAAGCAATGAGGGAGGTGTGGCGAGGACTTCCAACAGCAAAGGCGACGCTCATCGCGTCTGTTGTGTCGGGTGATAGGCAGGGAGATGTGGGACCGGAACTCGCTGAGCATGCACGACACTCAGGCACTCCTCGATCGACGGTCCATGTCCAGATAGCCTACAAAAGTCATACAATGAAGAAGAAACCTTGCTCTTTTCCTTATATTCCAACATGAACTCTCCCGTGATCCACCACGTCTGCGACGCCTTCATAGTAATCACCATCCTCTTTATCAGCTGGTCTTTTGTGTCGCAGTTGGAGCAACACTGTCGTTGGTCGTTGTCACCGAGACCCTGCATCTACTGCCAGCATGCCTTTCGGGGGTTCTACCCCCTGGATTGTAATTGCTTGATTGAGTAACTTTTTACGGTTCCCTTGGTCAGAGATCCCAAAGTCAGCTCCCGCCTCCACTCAATTCGTCATTGAATTTGTCGCATATCAATCTGGATTCGGCCGTGAAGTAAGAGGATCACCCTGTGCACAACCTGTAATGATGACTGTAGAAACGGAATAAAAAAGAATTTCTTGTACCCGACTCGAATTACTTGGTACTGAGACGAACCTCTCAGCCTCTCCTGCTTGATGCTAAGAGACGTCCTGAAACCCTATCTGAATCGAAAATATGCCACTGTGGTACATCCGTCTAGTTGACGCTCTTTCCGGGTTCGACTCCCGACAAAGAGAATACGTCCAGGATATGTAGGTTTTTGTTTGTGATGTGGGGTCATGTAAAACTTAGTTGCTTTACAATAGAAATCCATCCTCTATGGAAGGACCTCGCTTGTAAGCTCGTATTCGAAGATCGGTGGAACGAACCATCTTCGAAACTGAGGTTGTTAATTCGTCGTGGTACTTGTACCACATCGGTTTACCATGCGTTGTATCCTCGGGTTCGACTCCGGATGAACACATATGTAGACAGTGACTGTAATCCCTGTTTTGCACTATGAATACTTTGATGGTGATGAAGGAGTCAAAAAATATTGTATTTTAAAGGATAGAACCTCTCAGATACTTACCACTCTGACTCCTGACTTTGTCATTCACCTCAGAGATTCACTTGCTTCAGACGATTCAGAAAAAATTGAAGACCTGTTTTCTCTGGAGGATGTCACTCCTGCTAGTATACTTCGCATGGATAGTATACAACAAAGCAGTGTTCTTGACTTTTGCACCCTGTCGGGAAATGGTCCTTACCTTTCACTGGACCTGGTCAAGTCATTGGCACGAAAATTTTCCTGTGTTCGACACTTGGACGGAACTCCTTCACTGTTGTTGCGTAAAAATATTATCTTTTTGGGCAGCCCTACATGCCTGGCGAGCTTGAACGGGGTCTGATTTCGAGTGACATTCAAAGGATGTATACAGGGAGATTTTCTATCCTTGGTTCAAAGATCCCTACGTGTTTAATGCACCCGCCCCCCTAGATGTCATGGCTTTTGGTTGAAAAGACAATTCCCAACCAGTATTGGTGCGTTGGTTAGAATTCGCATTGGAGTTCTGGGTTCGCCTCCCAGTCAGATTAATAGCTGGTGGATTTTTACAGTTCTGTTCTTCTCCAGCTTATCAGTTCCTGTTTCTATAAAATAGCAAGTGTCTGATGGCGCACTGGATAACGTGTTCATAGGAAATCTGGGTTCGATTCTCAGGCGAGACAGTTGCGTAAAACTGATCGTCAGTGCCAAAGCATCTTTTTAATGGTCCACCTTGATCTTGCCAGGCATGATTTTCATTGCCCCGATTTCGTTTTATGTTTCCTTGCCTGGGAGAGTAGACTAGAGAGTTTTCCTACTCTATGATAGTTTGAATCCCAGTCAGTGAACTGGGACGTACACTCGGAAATTTCCTTCTGTGTTCTGTACCGTCGGTAAACAGCGCATTGGTATTGAGACACCGAGTCAGAGAAAACGGTAACACTGTCCGTTGTTTCCGCCTTAGGTAGCAACATTAAGTACGTGTATCGGTTATACCTGCCAATTGGGTTCGACTCCCAGGCGGACTTTGCCGCAGAAGAAGCAACATACAGAAGATTTTTTAGCGTTTAAGGGTATTCATTAGGAGGATGTTCTCCCACACATCCAGTTATCGAAGAGCCCTGTTTTCCATCGCAGCGATCAAGAACAGTCAGGACTGCCTGCATCCATGGACAAAATTTGAATAGCCATTTAAATTTGTACATAGTATGTCTCTCCACAATGGGATCTGGTGGTTCATGGTATGTTCAGAGAGGTGGAATAACACTACGAGGATGGACAATGATAATCGATTACAGGATGCGGGAGATTGGAGTGCGTCGAGGAAACGGTATGTGTGGGTCGACGTCGACGTGGATAAATCCTATCCATTGTTGGGTCATCGTAGACCGCCTCTTGGAGCGAAAACGCGACCAGATCAGTGGAACGTTGACGGTGTTTCTCATAGACTTCTCGCGGAATCCTTAAATGAAAGCCGGTCGACCGAGTGGTGTATAGGGCCGGGCCGTTCTCATGATCTCAATACAGGTAGAAGCACCGAGAACAGCCTCTTCCAATGATCTTGTATGGGATCATATCAATTTTCTCTCCAAGCACCCAAACTTGACCCACACTATTGGGTTTAGAATGTCCATAAGTGCAAGCAGCTGGACGAGGAGGACGACGGCGTGTCAGGAAAGGAGATTGCCAATTGGAGAGCGACGTGCGCATGCACTATCCCAGCCTCGAATTATCCGCGTTTGGTGTGACGGCCTCCAACTTTTACGCCAACAACCAAGCATCTCCATCGGTGATGTACGCACCCAAGAAAACAAGTTCGAGTCCGGAATTGTTTATATCAGCTAGACACAGTGTTCGACTCCCAGACCACTCCGGAGTATTCGTCAGAACCAGAGAGTCGCACTTTTTTGAGAGAGTCCTCTGGATTTATGGATGTTTAGATGAAGCTTCTTCTTAGGGTTCGGTTCAATGAAGTGTGGTTTTCTGGGATTGCCTCTTTGTATGAAAACGCTTACGGTAGGATGTCACTCAGCTACTATTGGGGAATGGCGAGCATCACATCTATCTCGACCCCCGATGAAGATATGTTCTTGATTCTCTTTCCTGGGTAACTCTGAACGATGACTTGAACACATCCCACTGTGATTGTCGATTCAATTAGCCTTCTAATGACAAACTTAGTTTAGCGGTGGATCGATTAGAGCATGTGTGCAAAATCTGAGTTCAACCCTCTGAACGCTAGGTTGATTCAACAACTTATCATAGGTTCTTGCCAAAATATTCTGGAAAGTTGTGGATTTGACCATTTGGCCCGCATGGAATCATCCCATGCATGACTCAGTGCAGTTGAAAGTCACGCCAAGTGAGTAAATTTCAAAGGTCACTCTTCGGACATGTATAACATGATCATACTCTACAGGCACAGGGACTCTAATGCTTGTTTTGCAGAATTTTTCATTTTGTATCCAAGGAATCAGGGGAACATTCGCATCTACTCATGGTACATCGGTTAGCACACTCTCCGGGGATTCGAATCCGTGACTATAGGATGTGGTGTAGAAGAATGACGTTGTTTTTAAGTTCCCCACATTCGAAGATCAGTGGAACGAACCATCTTCGAAACCGACGTTGTTAATTTGCCGTGGTGCTTGTACCACATTGGTTAACCGTGCGTCGTATCGTCGGGTTCGACTCCCAACGAAGACATATGTAGACCCGGAAGTGTGCCCTATTTTTTGCACTATGAACAGATTAGTGATGTTGAAGGAGTCAAAATATATGGTATTGAAAAGGATGGACCCTCTTACCTGCCTACGGCACTGACTCCCGATGCCATCATTCACTTCATTGCTTCGGAAGGTTGTCAAAGATCTGAGGATGTGTCTTGTACATGAAAACGAGTGTGGCAGGACGAAGAGAGGGCAGGCTATTGGGGGATGTCAATTGATAGTGAGGCTGAGTTTGACTTCAAGAACCTGTAGTGATGTACGAGTCGGGTCGTGGTGGATTTTTTACGCTTCCGCTGGGCTTCAGGGCATCAGTCAATGCCAAGATATGAGTATGACAGCCTCATGCCCACAAAGTCCTGCCTCAGAGAATCAGGCTCAGGTTGGGCTCGGCTTGGCCTTTTCGGTGGGCTTTTTCAATCTATTGGAAATTTGGCATGAAGTGAGGTATAGATGTCATCCTCATGCCAAGTTCTGTTGTGAATCATCGTATTTATGCTTCAATACCATAAAGTCATACTTATCATGTAAACATTCAATATTTAAATGCTGCCTTAACTGACCAGGGGTTTGGGTTTCCATACTTCAAGCCTGAGCCTTGGGCCCGGCAAAGCCCTCCATCGGAGTCGGGTTGGGTCACAGGCTTTAAGTATGACATGGACATCATTACGAATAAGCTCTCATGGAAGAAAGTATTCTTGGCTTCATCACCACAGAAAAAATACCTTCCCTACCACTGGACCATAGTGACCAAGTCTCTTCTATTCCCTCGGTTCGTTTCCCCAACAAAGCACTATGCCATACATTTTTTTCTATGTGTATGATGAACTGGAATATTTTTTGACCTCTAAGTCTTTTCAGTGTCATTCAATACCAGAGTGACATGGATCTATTCATAAAGCAAGAGTGTCAGTATATACAGGGAAATCTTCTGCTCTTGGTTCATGCTGTCCTAGATGTCAGGACTTTTAGTTCAACAGAAAAGCTTCTACAAGTACATTGGTTAGAAGTCACACTCGGTTTGGCTCTCAACCAACATGTCAGTGGTATGAGTTTTCCAAGGCTTTTTACAGTTCTCTATGTTACTGCCTGCTGTTCCTATGGAATAAGAAGTGTCTTGTAATGCAGTGGCTAATGTGTGCATGTGAAATCCGGATTCAACTCTCAGCCAAACTGTGGCATAATCAATTGATAGCTCCTAGGGATCCTTTTCTTTGTCCATCATGATCTTGCCCAGTATTGACTTTCATTATCCCAATTTCATTCTATATCTCCCTATCTGTGAGAGTAGATAAGAGAGTTTGTCTACCTTATCATAATTGGCATATGCATCTGAATTCCAGTCATGAACTGAGACATATACTTGGAAGTTTTCTGTCTTTGCTATGATCCCTAGGAGAACAGCACATTAGTGCTGAGACACTGGGTTGGAGAAAAAGGTAATGGCTATTGTCCCTGTCTTAGGTAGCGATGTTAAATATGTATATCAGTTATGCCTGCTAGACAATGGGTTCGATTACAATTTAAGATATATGAAAGACAGGATGAAACATGCAAACTTGTAGTAGTTGTGGTATCCCAGACAGCTGTGTTGTTGTCACTAATGTCTTCCATATCTGCATATTGGTCAGTACAATGCAAAAAGGAACTGGATGAAGGCACACCTGAAATGAAGAAATATTTGAATCCCAGCATTACTTAGCCATTCCCAAAGACCCTTTTTCTCAGTTACAATGCCAGACATGAGATTCTGTTATAACCAGGAGAAAGATGATTCACTTAGTCAGGTCTGCACCATTTCTGGCTTTCTTACTTGATACACCAAGAAAGGATTCAGGGTGTTATGATTTTTCCTCTTTTCTTTTCTTTTTTTCTTGATTTATCCAGGATTGACCCCTATTTCTGCTTAGTCAGAGTGCCTAAACCTGGGGCTTAAGACTGTGGAAGTGCTTAGTCAACAGCACCACCCCAATTCTGTTCTGTTGCTGTTCTGTTGCACTATAGCATGAAGGCAGAGAAGCCTCTCTTATCTTTGTGCAGCAGTAACAGCAGCTCAATACCTTTTGTAGATATCTTAACAACACTGGACAAAATGCTACACAGCATCAGCAAGGACAATTAGATAATTATATTCTTAGAACAATAACAGATTAGTATTTAAGTAGCATAGCTCTTGCTGTAGTAACCCCAGCTTCAAGCTAAAGTTTATTCTTCACCATCTACTCTCAAGTGACTTGCAACCACCTTGATCACATAACTCTGATAGTGCATCAGTGAACTTGATCATTTTACCTGAAGTGCAAGGTAGTGGTCATTTATCATGTGCTATTGGTCATGTGGAATTTGAGCTTAACACAGGGCAAGAGCCAGCTAATCATGGTCACTGAGTTATAGATCATATCTTAAAGGGGTTGGATAATCTATTGTTTGCCATTTATACAATATTCTCATAAAGCATGTCCAATATCCAGTGTCAAAATTGGTGCTGGAAGTGAAAATTTCAGTGCAATCCAAACTGAAGCTAAAGATGTCTTAGAAGGTCTCCCAAAAATAATATGCTTAGCCAATACTGCAGTTTGATATACTACCTATGCCTATAGCACAGAAGCTGCAAAATGAAGTCAGGAAAAAGGACAGTGAGAAAGGAAGCCATTCTTTTGGATTAGTTGGGATTGCACTTTCCAGGCTGTGCATCTGGCTAGGGTTGAAGTTGAACCTCCAGCACCAGTTTTATTCTTTGCATCTACTCCATTTTTCCTGTCCTCAAAGTATGTGGGCTTCATCTGCCTTGTAATTGAATATTCACACAAAAATGACAGATGGACCTGTCTTCTGTCCTTCTGCTTGAAGTTGTCCAGAAGATCTTCCATCACTCTCTGAAAGATTGCAAAGTTCCTGTGCAGTCATTTGATTTTTCCGATGGCCTGTAGGTCTTAGGACAAGTAAACAGTGTGTAGAGGAATGCCTCTTTGACATCAAAGTCATTCTGGTTGAGCATAAACATCATAGTGGGAAATTTTGGCTTCAACACTTCTCAGCTCAAATCTAGATGACTCCACAGTGAATCTGCTGAGGATAATGGGGAGATGCCTCCTGTGGTTGATGTAGACTCCATCAATAGTTGAGAAGAGGATAAGGATACTGTCTACATCATATCTAGTAGCACAGCAAACCAAACTCTCACCAAAATCCTTTATCACTCCAGAGATGTCCCTCTCAATGTCACCCTATTCTTCTGGATTGTCAGCACAGTTCCTCTCATGTGGCAACAGTTTTTTTCCATCCTCTCCACATCCTCTTTCTATTGGAAAATGCTCCATCGCAATGCTCCAAATGCTTTCTGAGAAATTTTTGCCAGAACCTCTGCTCCAGTGAGCTGTCTACTGCTACATGATCTGTGTGTGACTTTTGAGGAATCATCCAATATCATCTCTCCCATTGCATATGCTTGTCCCAATGTGGTAACATTGGCAATTCACTTTCACCTCCCCAATAGCTTCATCAATGTTTCCAAAGATCCTGTTACAGTGCCAGTTCTAAGGCATCTCAAAGCTGATGATCCAGGAATACTCAATGAAATTACTGCACCAGATCTGAACTACCTATCAGTGTGTAGTATCATAGTTTGAGAAGAGGAATCATCTAAGATCATCACTTTTCTGATATGATCCCAATGCTCTCATCTTACTGAACTGGACTTATCTTGGTTTGGTATCTCTGAAGATGCTGTTGACATCTGGTCTCACATCCCTACACTAAAATGTCTGTCAATTTACTTCTACTTCAAGGAAAGCTTCTTCATTGTGGTGAAGTTTATTCCTTCTCTCCTACTACAGCTACAGAAACTGAAGCTTGTTGGTAAGTCCAAAAATGCTATCTCAGACAGTAATATTGTACTTGACATGTTTGAGGTGAGACTCACAGGTGGAGTGCTAGAGGTTGTCAATATGTCCATTCTCCTTGGAAGCATTTCACAGTCCTGATTAGATGTCTTGAATGCTATTCCAAATATCAGTATCCATATGTCATAGGATGATACAAGTACCTGATATCAACCTTATATAAGTATAGACAGTTTTTGCCCTGAGTCAATGGTTAATTCTCCTTAAGCAATTGACCATCATACTCAGTCTGGCCATTATTCTGTTAGGCTTAAGCTGCACATGATTAGAAACACATGATAAACTAGCATAGCTTTGCATTTGAGCCTTCCACTAGAGTCCACTTGTGTATTCCTTGATTGAAGTGCTTCAAGGCATAAGGAGATAGCTCAAGAGTAGAATGAGTATGAATAAACTTTAGCTTGAAGCTGGAGTTATACCCATGAGAGCTGTCCTACCTATATACATGTCTTAGTGCTACTATAAATACTCCTACTTATTATATCTGTGGTAGTTATTGTGCTCATTGTCTTTGAGCATTATTATCATCTACAATAGTGTCACTGTGCATTGTCGGGCAATGCTGTTGCATTGAAAGACAATGGCCAATTGGGCTTGTTGTGATGACTAAGCCAATCCCATGGTCCTAAGCACTGGTTTAGATGCTCTGACTAAGCATAAATAGAGGTTACTTCTGAAGAATAAAGGAAAAATTGTAACATATTCACTGTGCAAATAACCTGCCTGCAACACCATGTTGAACCTGAATTCAATAGTAGAATCCATCTTTTCATGGATATTTAAATGGTGGAGATTATGATGCAGATAGAGCTTATATAATATGATCATGCAAAAGAAGATCTTTATAACCCTTGTCTCTCACCTTCCAAAGCCTTGAAATTTTGTAACATACAGACATTAAGAAGTTTTGCTATCATCAAATGATTCAGAAAGTGGTCAAGCTGTATATTTCTAACAGTGGATGAACTCAAATTATGATAGAAAATAGTTATATCTGAATAACTTTGTTCAGTTCATTTCATCAGTTCATGACTGCTAATCATTATACTCCCTTTGCATCTGACAGCCTGAAATACTTGCCTGATTCATGGGTAACCAGAACTATGCAATTGATGTTTGATTTGCATATGATAACAACAGTATAAGACTGACTTTGTTTGCTTTGATGCATTTTTTTTCTTCTTATTGTCTATAACTTGCCTATTGAATGCTGGAGTTTGAATCTTCAAATTACATAGACCTGTATATTATCTAATGTCAAAAGAATTATCTTTTGATTCTTTCTAGGAGTAACTCATAGGATCAGGAGGACTATTGGTCTCTATACAAATATTAAATTAACAATGAAATATATGAATAAAGTGATAAGTCCACAAACTGATATCCAAACTAAAGATATACTATCATCCTGAAACCAAATTCACACATTGTGATGCTGCCCAGAAAAGCCAGCATCTGGAAACCAGACACAGGCAATGCATATAAGGGATTCAGTACATTGACTTCTCTTCCTATGCTCTAGAACAAAGCATATAAAGAAGACTCTTTGTTAACATCCCATTCATGCAGCACTCATACTATTCACATATCAAAGAAGTACCATATAATCATTTTAACCCTCATTAAGACATCACTCCAATGGTGACACATCTAGTGTGGTAGTATAAGGTGCCTGGTATATAGACTTAATGTCTTGGATCAGCTCACTCATACTTTCTTTTTTAGTTTGCCACATCTTTCTCATATCTTTCACTGCTGTCTCTACTGCTTTTCCTCTGATTCTCTTTTATAGGCTTTTATACCATCCAAGCATGACACTGTATTGCTCATTGACCAATGAGCATGTGTTAGAGGCTTGCAATCTCAAAAGACCCATACCTTCAAGATCTTGACACTAATATTGAGGTGGCTCATCTCTCCAACAATAAAGCTGTTTAAAGCATTGGAAGGAGGATTAGTATGGGTTATTTAAATGTCTAATGCATATACCAGTTCACTTTTTATTACTTTTCTATTCATTAAATTTCTCTCCAGTTCAATTTAACACAACACCCCTCTCTACTCTGTCTGATGTGAAGACCAAAGCCAACAGCAGATGATGCCTACTTAAAATGTGCTGGAGATCAAGATACAATGACTTGGACCACCATTGGTATGCTGAGTGGGGCAGTGTACTCTCTCTATGCCATAATTGCATGTATCCTGGGTGGTTTAGTCTTGCTTGAAGCTGAGGTAAATGAGCTAGGATATTCTCTTCCTTCTGAAAATTTTGTTTTAGGATACTACTATATACATGAATCCAACATGTACAGGCCCTGGCAACATATGATCATGTGTGTGGCTACCCCTGGCCTCTCTTTTTTATTGTACTTGTCTAAAAATTTGATTTTAGCTTTCTTTTTTCTTTTGATCACTGAGTATCAAACCTTTGAGTGAGTGAAGAGTCTTAAATTTTGACCCTGTGAGTGGTTTCATAAACTACTTACTCAAATTATCTCTAGATACATTTGATCTCAACAAACACCCTATATTTCCCCTACATCCAGCTAGTTTGCAAGCAACTCATAGCCTCACACAATCATCTACATCAGCAACAACATATAATGCAACACCAGAGGAATTTCTTCTGCAGTGCAGAGCATATTATAAGCCAGAGTGTGCCAGAGTGGGTTGCCAATACTGACTGTTTCAGGCAGAAAGCCTTAAATGTGAGATCTAAAGAAATGGCAGTCAAGAATAAGAGTGATTCTATGTCTCTTGGCATGGAAATTTTGCTGAGGAGGGTGCTGAAATCTCAATTGCAGAGTACAGAGATGATGCAATGCATCTGTTTGTTCCAGTGGTTCCAGGATCAATGGACTAGAATGCATCAATACTTTCAATATCTTTTTCACAACATGTCTAGTCAGTATTATATATAGCAAAATAGACAATGATATTACTGTATCTGCTTTCTGGTAGGAATCCAGAACCTTGATATCAATCACTGTTCCTATATTTCTTTCTCTAATCTCTGCCTCATGACACATCATGATAGGCTGGTTTTCTTCAACTGGAATCCTATTAGAAGAAAATCATGACCATTATGCTCCTTTAGCAGTTTTCTCCCTACATGCAGATATAATATTGCCATAATTGATATTGAGATTGTTATTAATACAATAGAAGCATCTTGAGAATAACAGTATGGTGGAGACTAGCAAGCTGTTGCATGAAGCTAATTCTTTAGAATCACCAAGAAGAGATATACAAATGATTTGCTAGTATGCTGGAATCTCTGATGAGGTATGGTCACATGTCCAATGCATCAGACAGAGAAAAGCACAAAGGATAGTTTTGAAATGCCAGTGCAAAATGTCAAAGCATTGATATAGTGGAATGGCTACAGCTCTACAGAGACACATGCAGGTCAGTAACAATAAATGTACATTCACTCCTGGGTTGAAATCTAAGAAGAAATGACTGGATAATTGAGAAAATGCAGAGAGTAGTGGAAGAAAGTGGATCATACCTGAAAGTACAGCCCATGGCATATTCATTTATTATATTGAGACCTTAGGAAACCTGAGAGATTGGCATTGCATCAAATCAGCAGTAGATTTGACTGAAACAAACTCACATATAGATGCAGAGGAGCATGTAGAATTTTGTGTTTTTCTCTTGTATGCTTGCATTGCTTTATTTGCCTTTGCATTTGTATTTATATACACATATTTTATTGAATTTGCTTTGCATTTGATCAAATGTATTTCTTCATGTGACATGACTGATTTTCTCAAGTCTGAATCAGTATCCTGAGCAAATGAAACTTTAGTAGTCCATTATATATGGTACATTCTGTTCTAACATCTAGCAAGGTCAATGTTGGTGAGCATGAGATATATTGAGATTCAGTTTTCATGGCTTTAATATCATATTCTATTTATATATATTTACTGCTTATCTTATACTTTGACATTTTCATATCTATTGACTTGATTCAGAATCTCCACTGTCTATACTCTGTATGATGAAATATACCTTTCTTTCAAGTCTAGTACACCTCTCTCTGAACCATCAGCATCTAAATTCTAACAAGATAGAGTACAGCCACATCACATACTGAACAGGCATCAAAGAACACATTTTTGAACCTCTCACTCTACTACCATGTCTCCACCTGCTATTCTACTGCATAGAAGAGATTTCTGATCCTTTAAGTGATCATGGAAAACCAGGTATGCAAGAGGTCATTCTCATTTATATACTTTTCATTGTAAGCTATTCTAGAATAGCTGTGGTTTCTTGGCCTATATCTAATTCCCTTTACAGATATTCTCACTCTTAGTCTTTAATAAATTGGTTTTACAATTCTTTGTTGCACTATTTGCACACTGTTCAAGAACATGGGACAAGAGCATATCATTAGTGATATTTAATGTGAAATTTCAGCTTCATTTATTCAAATTAGAGTCAGAATCATGCTGCAGCAGGGGTATTCATCTTGACACCTTACCATAAAAGTTTTCATGGGTATTTTCATGAGTTGTAATAATATCCTTTCATAATATTCTGCCAATGTGTTCACAAAAAAGATATTAGGCACAAAATCACTTTCTGGCTTCTGGTCACTGACTCAAAATCTGAGGACAATGAAGAAGTTCATGAGGAGGACCAGTTCACAGCTCCTGATACAATGAAAGCTAGCCAGACTTCAAAAATTCATCTCAGAGGATTGGTCTCTATTTATAATCTTAACACTGGTATGTCATCTATCTGGAAGTCTCAGTACTTGACACTGAATGCACTGACAATAGCATGGAGCTTATGCACTAAGAATAGAAATCACATGGAACTATGAATATGATCTTATGCATGAGAAACACTGCATGTGATCTTTGCAAGAGACTCTCATGCATGGGACTATCATGTGAGAGACTGTGCATATGATCTTTGCATGGAAATTTGTGCAGTACTGATGTATGATGCATACCATGAGTTGGATTGATTGATGCATTCTGTGCCAGACACACATTGTGAGTAAGACAGAATATTCAGACACTCAGCTAAAGAACATATTAATTATAGCTGGCTCCAGACATGAGAGATAACTCCAGAAGCCTGGAAAATGTTCTGAGAATGGCAGAATAATCCTGAGAAGATAAGAAAGTGAAGAGACCTGTGGCTAGACCCACTAACAGAGCTACCTAATGTCAGGTTGCATAGAAACAGAGAGCACAGTCCTGACCCAAAACAGAATGTGCATGCCAGACAGTGACATGTGCAGGAATAGCTCATGAGGGACTCTGAAACAGAGCCTCATGTGTTGAAACTACTATATTAGATCTCTCTGAATAAGTAAGATAGTAGCCTATTTAAATACTGCATTGTAAAAGTAGTAGACAAGTTCTGACTCTCCACAGTTGCAGTGCATTAGGAACAAAGGCCTTGCACTCCAGCTCTGGGTTTGTGTTTGTTACTTTGGGTGAAGAAATAGACTGGTTATTGATATCATTAAGAAAAGTCTGAGACTGTGTAAGGCACAAAAGCTTGTGTGGAGCTCTAATTTGACTTGATAAGAGATTTTGAATTGTGCTCTAGCCTGAGAATAAGAGAGCAGTGTCTAAAGAACACTATCCTGAGTTTTTGAGGTATTTGTGATGTGAGACACTACAGGTGGCAGAGGTTCAAACCCTTTGGTCTGTCAGACAGTGTTTTATTGTGTTTGGTGTCTCTGGATCACATAAGTTTGAATCCTGTGGGTTTACAACCAGTTTGAAAGCTGGTATGCAGAGGTTTGAACCCTTTGACACTTGTGGACATGTTTGTAAAGTGTTTCTGCTTAGTGCATGAAGTTTTGAGTAATGTATTCTGTATATTAAGGATTTTGAGTTGATATGAGCAGTACTTGAAATCTTTTTGAGAGTCTTGTGAGAGTGTTTTAACATATTGTATTGAGCTACAGTACTCTTTGCCTTGAAGCTCAGCAACATTTGTTGCCACCTCTTGTTTTCTATAAATGAAATGCTTTGAGACTTAGAGAGGTCTAGAACTGTTATACTCATGCTATTGCTATTTGTGTGCAGTAGAATCATTTGAGAAGACAATTGGGCTTGCTATAGCTACTCTATCAGATTATAATCCTTCCAACAAACTAAGAAGTGTTATATGTGTGTTTGTTACAATTTTTCTACCTTTCTCTTGCTTTAAACCCTATTCATGCTTAGTCAGAGTGCCTAATCCAGCACTTGAGACCATAGGACCAGCTTAGTCATCACAACAAGCTGAGTCTGTCATTGTCTTCTGATGTGATGACAACTCTCAATGATGCACAACAACTCTTTTATAGATAGTAGTGATGCCCAAGGACAATAAGCACAAAGGCTCAGACAGACACAATAAGTAGTATAGGTAAGGGCTTGGCTATTACACTTTAAGATCTGGACAGACACCAGGGAAGATGGGGGGAGATGGATTCCATTAGTACCAAGTAGCTATGTACTTATACTATTTGTAGAGTGGCATGTAATAAGACAAAGGTAACTGGCAAAGACAATGTAAAATATTGAAAGAAAGGGGAAGGCTAACTAATGGTGACAAGTAAACACTATATAGACAAAGAAAGGTAAAAGCAAGATAAGGTAACAAAGAAAATGGTCAAAGAAATGGTCTAGAGCAGGTGAATCCTCTACAGTAGTATTATATTTATCTCAACAATGAGCAGTATATAAGTAGGCTAGCTCTCACTATATGTTTCCAGCTTTGAGCTAAAGTTTATTCTCTACCATTCTATCTCAAGCCTCTTGTAACAGCATTGAGATACAAAGCCACATGAATGCATATAGTGAACTCAGATGTGACTGTACAAAAATGATACAGCACCTGCTTATCACATGTTTAGGACACATGTCACTTGAGCTTAACAGCATTGATGTAGTTGTGATTAGTGAATAGAACTCTGCTGTATTAGTTTTCACCCTGCATGTTTGCAAAAACTCTTTATCTGGAGCCCATCATAAGGGAGGAAAGTAATTTTAAGTGAATATGATTGGATTTGAAAGAGATCCACCCACACAATTGTTTTAATTGTGTGAATAATTATCTAAGGTTTTCTTCTCTTAGAGCAAACCTGTTAGTGCACTTCTTCATGAAGATTGCTAGTGAAAAGTATTGTTTGATTCTCCAAGTGAAGTGCATACTTATTGAGAGTCAGAGTACCTAGAATAAATCAAACTCAAGAGCCAAGAACTAGAGCAGAGAAAGCGGTGAGTGGAATTATTCTGTCATCAATTCATCCTCTTACCTTGCAATTAAAAAGTCAGAATACTTTGGAAACAGAGCTTGCTGTGCAGGAACTCTGGAGTGAAGCAGGATCACAGCCTACTCCAGTTTCTGATCCCACATTTAGTCTTTTTGGAATCTCTTTGACAAGTGTGTGATTGATGATGATGAGGAGAAAAAGAAAGCAGTGATATTCTATATAAATATAAAGACAGAGTATCAATGGAAAGTACTTCCTAGCTTTGCTGCTGGTGGAAAATATGAGGACTTCAAATCTGAAGTATTGGATTGTTATAATGGTATGCAGGACAGCAATAGAGATGCATTTTTAGAGCTAAAAAGGCTAGTACACCATTATGATATAGCCAGATAAATGATAGAAGTCAGTTCATAGCATTCAAAAGAGAATTTCAAGTACTTGTATCTGCACTAAGCAAAGTACTATCCAACAGAGAACTGGTTCATTCATTTCTGGCACCTATGTCTAATGAGTTGTACAGGTCAATTAAGCTACATCTAGAGTGACTACCACTTCCTGCAGGATTAACAAGATAGAAGAATGTTGATCCATATAAGCTGAAAGAGATTATGGAAGCTGGGTTGACAGTGTTGCAAGAAGTATTCTCCTGCATGGATCAAAAGCAGGATGGAGCATAAGGTATATCTACCTCAATGTCCATTGTGTGTGAACAACATCAGTCAATTACAGCTGCATGCAATTCACCTATGGTATAAGAGCACAATGTGAAACAGGATGAGATGGAAAGTGTTCTGACTGTGATGAAGGATTTCATGAAACAGCAGACCTCTGCAAGTGATAAGAGGCTTGTGAGCTTGGAGAAAGCTATGATAGAGAATCAGAAGAGCCTTCTGACATTCATGCAGCAGCAGGCTAATAGAGCACAAGTATCAGCCTATGATTCTGGTCACAGAATAATGGGATATAGACAGAATTACTCATGTGCATGCTTTTTCTGTGGAGATACAGGTGGGAACTGCTCTACTGAGTGTCCAGTGAAAGTCTCATATATCAAGGCTGAGAAAATAGAGATGGTAGATGAAAGAGCATGACTACCAGGAGGGGGAGATATCTCCAAAGATATCAGAGGGCAGTATGTCAAGGAGCACATAGATGAGTACTATACACACATGAATGCCAGCAAGCTGCAGAGTCAGAATATAGTGATCACTGCTACTGACATGCCAGGTTTATTCCATGTACCAGATGGTTATAGTACACTATTACAAGAAAAAAAGGTGCTAGAGCAGCAGGTGTATGCAATGAGAATGCAGCAGGCAAGTTAAGAGTCAGAAATGTGGACTTGCAGTAAAGGGCCACCATCTGATGAACTATTAGAGCAAGAACCATCAGATGAGGACAGAGAGCAGGGTTTTTCTAGGTGTTCAATGCAATTGGGCAGAGATCATACAACAACTCATGGAGTGGCCAGGTTGGATTCACTATCACTCTCAGAGGACATAAAAAACAAAAAACAGAGAGAAGTGGTTAGAGCTGAGGTAGCAGAAGACTCATCTGATGATTCTGAAGTAGAATCTTTATCCAGAACAGTGGAAAAAAAGCAGGTGTGATTGAATCTCACACCTAAGACAATGCTGACTGCATGCAGTCTGACTTCAGAATCAGAGATACTATATCTCAATGTTTCAGATATTTAGTCATAGAGGAAGAATAAGAGTCAGAAAGCAAAGATGGAGTCACCAAGGCTCTTTCTTTTGTGGAGATGACTCATAATGAGAGAAATGGGTTGCCTAAAGATGCAGTGTACCTATCTGAAATTCCATTTGAAGAGGCCATTGTTACCACAACAAAAACTGAAAATAGAGTTCTAGAGAGAGTAGTTGTCTGGTAAGAACCTTTCAAGCAATATCTGAATGATGCAGCAGAGAAAAGAGGAGTCCCAAAGCAGGTCTATGTAGCTAAAGACTCACAGACCTTGTGCTCTGTCTTCCCTTTTATAAATGGCATAGAGCAGGTTGAAAGCTTGTATGATATGGGTTTGCAAATTGTATCAATATTCAGTTGAGTGGCTGAGAATTTGGGTTTGATATATGACTCAGACAAAGTGATAAACATGCAATCTGCAAATAAATAGTGTATGCTGTTGCCAGCTCAATAGTGTGTGGCAAGAATACAAAGGTGCATAGGACATTATCCTCTTATTTTAGAGCACTTAAAGAAATAAAATACATAAAAAGACAGAAAAAAGCATGGAGACAAATGTGAGGAACACCACATGAGACACATGGAAGAGATTAAATGGAGCTGACACAGGATGATGCACAGAGATTAACTTCTTTGATAAAGTCAGCATGGAGTATTCTCCACCTGCAATAGGATCTGTGAAGGATGTCTTTGTGACTAAGAAATATAAGCCAGTAGTGCAAGAGATACAGCTGATTACAGGAGAATTACCATTGGAGTTCTGCATTGTGCATGAAATCAGAGGAGATCCATTAGTGAGCATGCCTCAATTGAGTACCCATCCACCAGAGTATGCACCAACTAGACAGTACACCCAAGAGCATGAGGAGATAATTAATAGAGTATATTTATGTAGACAATTTGGTGCCCCTATATGCATAGACCAGCAAGGTCCTTCCACCTGGGCCATAGCTCACAGTTCTCATTGTACTTATGCTTATTGTTACTTTCACTCATTGTTACATTACTATGCTAGGACTATGGACAACCAGTATATATACTTGTACATACTACATATAGATCATGATCATACTATCTCTAATCCAGTTCCTCTCTCCTCTGCATTCATTGTCATCTGAGCATCTACATCTGAAGCCCATTGTGTTTTAAACAGTATCCACCTCTCAGACCATTGAACCACCTTTGCAGATTCCTATGCATATCAAATCAAGCATCACAGCAGGTCATCAAGCCTTACAGGCTGATCTTATATCTCTAATTGACAATCCAGAGTCTATTCTTCATGCTGCTTGCATTGGTGTATGAGCTGCAACTGTGAAAACTACAGATGCATTGCCAGCTCTTCCAGGCTGTCTTCACTGGTTGCAATTTGTAGACCTTCCTGAACTCTCTAGCTCCAAAATGCCACCATTTTGCTCTCCTTTTTTTTTTTCTCAACATCTGTATCTCCATCTCAGTGCACACTTCCAGCTGTGCCATCTCTTAACCTAGGACCACCTTATTCTGTTACTGTTTCAACTACCTCTGCTCCCATTTGCACATCTACAGCTCTTCCTGTCATAATACTAACATCTGTTTCTGCTGCCACACCCATTGGTATTGATGCCATGCCTGCACCTCATGCTAAAGAGGCATCATGGTTTTCTTCATTGGATTTTGATAACTTGGACAAATTCCTAGAGGAATTTGAACATCTTGCTACAGTTCATAGATTGTCAGATGAAGAGTGCATCCATGCAGTCCTCTGCTATGCTGACTCTGTGTTATGATTTTTTCTATTATTTCTTATTATTCCCTTGCTTTTACCTCTATGCTTAGTCAGAGCACCTAACACAGATGCTCAGGATCATGGAATAACTTTAGTCAGCACTCTTCATTGTTCTGTGACACATAGCAATGCCCTGACAATTGACAGCTATCCTTTTGTAGGTAACCACAGCAGCCTAGGACAATGCACACTATAACACAGACACTCACAATTAGTATTACTATATTTATCTAGAAGACAAATGGTATATAAGTAGCATAGCCAATGCTATGTATCTCTAGTCTCAAACTATCCTGAATTCTACTATTCTATCTTGAGTCAACTAGTATTGATCTTGAGACACAATCACTAGAATCCACATATAGTGAACTCAGATGTGATTGTATGAACATGATACAGCATTTGTTTATCACATGGTTATAGTCACATATTGACTGGGCCTAACAATTAGTTTGAGACTTCCATTTCCCTTTTCTTACACCCATTATGAGTAAATAAAACCAAATGCCATCCATCAACATCACAACTACTGATCTCACAGATGACTTCTTTCAGCTACTAGCTTCCATCATTGGAACACTTTTAGGCTTACTTGCCATCATTCAACTTTGCTATAGACATCAATCAGTAACAGCATGAGTAGTCAGGCACTATCACTCATTCAGACAGATTCAACAGATTCTATGCAATGTCACCCTCAATCTCTCCTTCTATAACATCTCTCTCCCTACCAGAACCTCCTTCCAGCCTATGTTTATAACTGTACCCAAAGTCAGACCTAGTCACATGAATGAAAGGTGCACTGAGGAAGAAGAACCTTAACCAGCAGATGGACCCTCTCAAGCAATTCACAGACATGATGAGCATCAACACATGAGATTCAGGAATCCTTAGGTCCCACTGCACCTCTCTGCAGTCCCCAATCATGAGGATGAGAACCTCTCCAATGACTTCTTTGAGGAGTCACCATCCTCCAACCCTTCCACTGCTCTCCATGAGCCCAGCATTGGATACTGTGCCAGGGACTCCATTGATGAAGTTGCAAGACTTGCAGGAAGAGGGTCTAGGTATGTCACCCCCTGAGAAAGTCTCATCCTCTCAACCTCCAGCCACTTTGAGAAAACCCTCACTCAGTACTCTGCATGACTGGAGGTTGAGCAGTGGGAAAGAGAAGGATATGACCCCTCTGAGGAGGAGTGAGACTGTCAGCAGTGGGAGGCTGAAGAAGAGTATTACAACATACAGTACAGGCAACAAGCTAGAGAAGAATGAGCAGTGGAGTGGGGCTCAGCCCCTTCTGAGCCCTATGGACTATATAAAGGAGGAGAAGGAGATTTATACTATGAGGGAGATGAAAAAGTGTTTCCTGCAACAACTGCAGAGTCAGCTCAGTGGATCAGATTTGCTGACTCCCCACTCCTCAGCTCTACTGACAGCAATAACAGTGGTCTCCAAGAGTGGAGACCAGACAACAGGGATGACCCATGGTCTGAAGATCACTGAGCTGACACCCAGGTCCTCACCACTGATGAGGCCTGCCAGATTGATGATGACTATGAACCTCCACCCCCTATCTATGGAGAAAGTAATAGTGACAGCTCACTCTCCAGTGATGCCAGTTTCATTCTCAGGAGGTATGGAATCTGAGTTCCTCTGAGAGCAAGAATCTCGGACCAAGCCCTCCAATGATTCCTACATGGATGTATCACTGCCCTTTTCCTCAACAATGAGTTCTATAGTGACTTTCACCAATATAGCAAGAGAGTGGAGAGAGAAAGAGAGTGGGAAAGGAACTAGAGAGCTGGAGGAGCAGGGCCCTCTCAACCTCATCAGCAGCCTACTACTCAAATCTCCAACACTGACACCCAAACTCAAATCAACTGGAAGCTCTCCAATGACAATCTGAGCCTCTGAGCTGCCCAACTATGACCAGCCTGTCAACTACCTTGATGAGAACAAGGAGGATGAGGAGGACTTCTCAGTCAAAACTAACTCATGGCTGCAATACAAAGATACAGATGAAGAAGCACTCAAAGAAGAAATAAACTAGATCAGGCAATAAGAATTCAAGAAATTGTACTGGGAGGGGACAGCCTCATTATGGAAGAATATTAGTTGGCTAATGACTCCTCTGGAGAGGAGATACCCAACTGCAGATGATGAGGAAAAAAGACATTTATTGCAATATATAGCTACTGACCATGCAATTTATATTTATAACAGGACACATCCAGAAGATCAGCTAAAGGCTTTACCACCTTATTAGTATGAGATTCAGCCTATGCTGAATATACCACTGGTACCACCAAGATGGACCGAGTACACTGCCCCTTCAGTTCAAACCATCAGCAGCCAGCCCTCATGAATCACTGTCACCAGCTGAGAAGCCATCACACAGATCAGCTGGCCAAAGCCTCAAGGACCTCTGCAATCCATTGGGTTTCAAAACCCTTAGACCAACCATGGAAGCTGGTTACTTGCTAGTGCAGGGCAGAACCTGGCAGATGAAACAGTGGAGGGTAATGACCCTGAAGCCACACAACTCAGATTTACAATCTGAAATGGGCACATTATACAAAAGGAGGCACAACCAGAAGGGAGTTCAGTAGCCAATGATAGATCCCTGCACTCACTTTCAGGATCACCAGCTGAGTGGAAACACCTGCTCTTCTATGAATACCCCAATCCTATGGTTGCACTACCTCAGAATGCTGTTATGCTTCAATGCAAGCCCAACCTCCTCCATACTCCATAACCCTTTAAAGGTGCATCAGATGATATCAATCAGTTTCTGATTGACTGAAAACAGTATTTCAAAGTATACACTGCATACCTTGGATCAGACATGAACAAGGTGGCCTTCACTGCCTTCTACTTTGAAAGCAAAGCCAAGTGATGATGGATTCTAATCATTCCAACCCTACACTCCAACACCCACCAACACTACTGCTACCCATCCTGAGTCATCTTTAAACAGATGGTCTGGAACAAATTCATCAACCCAGCCATTCAAGAAGTCTACAAGAACAAGATAAAGGAGCTCTGCATGGGTGATAAGATTGCCAGCAAGTACTTCAATAAGCTGGAGAGGTTAGAAATGTTGGCTGGAGTACAGGAGAGCATGGATGATGATGGACAAATAGTTGAGTACCTCAAGATCAGAGTACCCTTGTCTTATATCAGCATGATCTCCAAAATCAGAACCAACATACTGAAGGGTTATAATGCATGGAAGGCCAGAATCACAGAGATGAACAAAGAAAGGCTGCAGCAGAAGGCAGCTAACATGGGAGTTACAGTTAAACAGAAGAAGCCCCATCAGGCTGAAAACAGGAAGAGTACTAGTGGCAGATCCTTGACTAAGAACAGTATGATGACAACTTTGACTCCTTCCCAGCAGCATGCACATAACAACAACCTACACTGGTAGTGAGAAGCTGATGGATATAGACTGGCTCAAGAAGGAAGAAAAGTGCTTTAACTGTGGATAGAAGGGCCACATGTCAAGAGACTGCCCAAAGAAGAAGTGCACTCAAGAAGATATTTGGGCTCAAATCTCCAAACTGCAGAAAGAAGCAGATAGACTCAAAGAATTGGAGACAGATACAAGGGTCAAGGAGGTAAAAGACAGAGCCAACAAGTGAGTGATTCCACTCAGTCAGCCAAAGGACTTAATGGTGTGTCACCAGTAGCTGCAGGTCAGACTCATATGCCCTCTGTAGATACTATTATTTATGCACATTTGAATATACCTCAAATTTCTCAGACTATCTCCATGCATAAGGAATCACAACAACCCAAGCCTCAACTGCCTATGGGCTGAACAGGGGGAGAGACCCTCATAGGTTGGCTAAAGCCATTCAAGACCAAGTGGACTTAGTGAGCTATGAAGGAAGGACAGATGAAAGAAGCCACTGCTATTCTTAAAGGGTGAATTCATCAAACCAGGATCAGCAAAGTAGAGGGTGAAATAGTAGGAGGAGTGAAGGAAGCAAAAAGTGGAAGGGCCCTGGAATGGCTAGATGAACTCTGGGGACCAAAAAGGTTCATACAATGACAAAAGATGAATGGAAGAGACCTTACAACTAAGGCACAGATCCAGACTCTCACCAATCAAGCAATCTTCCTGGTCACTGCCTTGATTGACAGCAGCTGCACAGGAAGCTCAATCAATCAGATCTTCATCAACAGGCACAGCCTCCCCACAAAGGCCACCATTGCCCCAATCCCTGTATACAATGCAGATGAAATAAAAAATCAGACAGGGTCAATCATGGAATTTGTCAAACTCTGCCTTACTATTGGGGACCACTCAGAATGAATTGACCTTGTGGTCACTGAGTTAGAGATGAAGGAACTCTTCCTTAGTCATGACTGGTTGATCTGACATAATCCCATTATTAACTGGAAAACTGATGACATGCCCTCTCCATGTTCAGACATGTAAAATTGCAAAAATTGAGAATACATGGACTGCATTTCAGTCCAGTAAGCATATAACTAAGAATAGGATAAGAGCACACAGAAACTGAGCCATCATAAGGCTAAACTGAAGTAACAAGGAGCAGAGTGCATGGCCTAGTAGCAGACTAATATCAGAGGGGTTAGACTGCATGTGAGGTCCCAGTGCTTGGCCCTAAATGCACCAATACTATTACAAGGAGACATGCTAAAAATAAAAAGAATATGATCAAAATATGATCAGCAATTCTGATCACATTGATCAAGGATGCACAGCCATTGATGCACTGATGGGACATGCTTTAGAACAGAGAACTGAGACCCAAAGAAAGGTATCTGAATAACTGGGTGTTGAACAGAGAAATGAAATAATGGCAACAAAGAAATAGATAGAGAAATGCTACCCTCAGGGATGAATAGCACATGTACTGCTCAGAGACTCACACATATACCTATGGTGCCTTAGAGCACATAACACAGTGAGAGATCCAGCATCATACCAAGCTATGACATATACTATATTGGATGGGTTAATTGATGCATGTCAGGCCAGAAGTGGTGCATTTTGTGAGCTGGAGAAAATGTTGAGACACTGGAAAAGAGAACATAATCATTGTGGCTGACTCCAGATATGAGAGATAACCTCAGAGGTCTGAAACAGTCTACTGCTATCAGAGATGTGTCACCAGGGAAATAAAAAAGTGAGCAGATCTGGCTAGGCCAGCTAGCCAATGTCAGCTAGTGAGAAAACAGTGGGCAGTCCTGGCCCAGAAGAGAATAAGCATGGCAACTGTGATAGGTGCATGAATAATACCTGTGAGATTCAGCATGGAGTCCCACACTTTGAAGATACCATAGTAGGATTGTATTAGTAAGTACCACAGTAGAGTATTTAAATATGGCATTGTATGAGTAGGATAGAAGTTTCCAATCCCCACAGTTGCAGTGTATTGGGCATAGAAAGCCTTGCACTCTAGCTCTGGGTTTGTGTTTGTAACTTTGGGCAAGAGAATAAATGCATTATTAAATATCATTGAGAGAGCTTTGAGAACTGAGCAAGGCATTGAAGCTTGTGAAGGGCTTGAGCCTGGTTTGATAAGAGGTTTTGGATTGGACTCTAACCTGAGAATAAAAGAGTGGTGTCTGAAGGACATCATTTTGAGTTTTTGAGGTATTTGTGATGTGTGGTGCTACAAGTGGCAGAGGTTCAAATCCTTTGGCTTGATTAGTGTGTGCTCTTTGGTTATTTCTGCAGATAGGCAGAGATTCAAACCCTTTGGTCTGTCAGATGGTGTTTTATTGTGTTTTGTGTCTCTGGATCACATAGGTTTGAATCCTGTGAATCTACAATCAGTTTGGAAACTTGTGAATAGAGATCTGTGCTCTTTGGCACTTGTGGACATGTTTGTGATTGGTTTTTGCTTAGAACACAAAGCTCTGAGTTGTGTATTGTGTGTTAGGGATTTTGAGGTGATCTGAGCTGTGCTCAGGATCTTTTGAGAGTTTTGTGGGAGTGTTTTGACATATTGTATTGAGCTGCAGTACTCTTTGCCTTGAGGCCCAGCAACACTTGTTGCCACCTCTTGTTTTGATAAAATGAAAAGCTTTAAGACTTAGAGAGATCTAGGACTGTTGTACACATGCTATTGCTGTTCATGTGCTGTGGATTCATTGAAGAAGACAATTATATTTGTTGATTACTACTTTTATCACATTATAATCCCCCCATAAACTAAGAGTTTTGTGTGTGTGTTAGTGTGAGTGTGGTCAGTGGATAGTGCTCTGCTGTATCTGTTTTCACCTTGCATGCACTCAGATCCTCTTCACCAGTCAAATAACTTTCATGTAATGCCAGTGTTGAAAGACCCTATTCACTCTCCCAGATGCTGACCCTGATGACTGATGGGATAAGGAGATGGAGGATGGGGAGACAATACTTGCAGTAGATATGGACTCCACACTGCATGTCTATGCTATGCATTATGCCAATAACCTGACATCCAAGGCTAATAAAACCAAGGAGGCCAAAACATTTGAAGAAATAGTATCAGAATGGGCATGTGACTATCAGAATCTATTCACAAAGGAGAGCTTTGATAAACTCCCTGCACCAAAGCCTTGGAATCATGTGATCAAACTCATATCAAATGCTAGCACTAATCTGGACTGTAAAACCTACCCTCTCAGTCAACTCAAACAACAAGAACTCAATCAGTTCCTAGAGGAGAACCTTACCAGTGGATGGATTTGACCTTCAAAATCACTGATGGTGTCACTGTTCTTCTTTGTCAAGAAGAAGGATGGAAAACTCTGACCCATCCAAGATTATCATAAGTTGAATGAGATGACCATCAAGAACTGGTATCTCCTGCTGCTCATTTCTGAGCTGATGGACAAACTTTGTGGGGCCAGATACTATACCAAGCTTGACATCCAATGAGGCTATAACAACATATGGATAAAGAAGGGAGATGAATGGAAAGCAGTGTTTAAAATGAACCAAGAGTTATTTGTACTGATAGTCATGTTTTTTGGTCTAACCAACTTTCCAGCGACTTTCCAATGGATAATAAATAACATTTTCAAAGACCTCATCACCACTGGAAAGATAACCATTTATCTCAATAACATCTTGATCATGTCAAAAGACCAAGAAGAACACCAATGACTTGTATGCCAGATTCTCACCTTAATGAGAAAATACAAACTATTCCTCAAAGCCAAGAAGTGCAAATTTGAGGTACTAGAGATAGAGTACTTGGAGATCATCATCAGTGAAGGAAGCATTTGAATGGATCCTATCAAGATAGCAGAGGTAGTTGAGTGGCTAGAACTGACTAAAAAGAAGAAGCTATAATCCTTCCTTGGATTTACCAATTTCTATCACTGATTTATCTAAGACTACAGCAAATCATATGGCCAATGATACAACTTACTGGCAATGCCCCCTAAATCTGAGAGGCATCTCAATAAGCCACATTTGATGACCTCCAGTAATGCCTAGCTGAGGATGTTGTCCTGGCCATTCCAACAGAAGCAGGATGATTCCAAGTGGAGGCAGATTTCAGTGAAGGGGCCATTAGGGCTGTACTGTCACAAGAGCAGAAAGGGAGATGGAGACCAGTCACATTCCTCTCAAAAGCATTGAATATCATGGAACAAAACTATGAGATCTACAACAAGGAGTTATTGGCCATCATGATCACCCTCACTGAATACTGGCACTACCTAATCAGGGCTGCCCAAACCTTTGAGGTTAGGACAGATCA
Source organism: Guyanagaster necrorhizus (assembly GCF_019112545.1). Lineage (NCBI taxonomy): Eukaryota > Fungi > Basidiomycota > Agaricomycetes > Agaricales > Physalacriaceae > Guyanagaster > Guyanagaster necrorhizus. Next base: position 128,764 of record NW_025064939.1, read on the forward strand.
CCAAAACCTACAGTACTTCCAACTCCCACAGAAGCTTAACTGATGGCAAGCATGCTGAGTGACAGAACTTTCTGAGTACCAGTATTCTCTACATCACAAGGCAGAGTTGGCAAACAAGAAGGCCAATCTCTTAAGCCAAAGAGCAGATGATGATCAGGGAGGAGAGGATAATGACAGGATGGTACTTCTGAAGCCTGAGCACTTCTGGGTGATGATCATGCTGATAGATAAAGAGATGCATGACAGAATCAGGAGTGCAGTCCAGCAACCAAACTTGTGGGACCAGGGGATTGCCACATTGCAGAACCACAAGTGGAGAATCACAAGAGAGAATGACCTTCTTTACTATGATAATCAACTGTACATTCTAAAGAGTCTGATCCTGCAAGAGGAGATCATTGCCATCAATCATGATCATGTGATGGCCAGACACCTGGAGATCACCAAAATGAAGGAGTTAGTCTTATGGAACTACTAGTGGCCAAAACTCAGTCAAGACATCAATAAATACATTAAAGGATGCAAGATCTGCCAATGCACTAAATCATCCACATGAGCCAAGGCCACCCTGCTACATCTGAATGAAGTATCAATGCAGCCCTGGATGCATATAATGGTTGACATGATTACCAGACTATCTGAATGCAATACTTATGATGCCACTATCATCATTGTCAACCAATTCTCTAAGGCCATTCTCCTGATCATCTGCTCAACTGAGCTATCCTCCAAAGAATGGTCAAAGATCCTCAATGATGAGGTATATGCCAAATATAGCATGCCACAAGTCATCATCTCAGACCAAGGATCTCAGTTTGTATCCAAATTCCTTGATGACCTCTACTGACTACTCCAGATCTGCAGTAATGCCTCAATGGCATGTCATCTCCAAACTGATGGACAGACAGAACATGTTAACCAGGAAGTCAAGAAGTACCTTCATATGTTTATTAATTACCAATAGAATGATTGGATGGAATGGCTTGAGCTTTGTTACAATTTTTCCTATTTTCTTTTCTTTTTTCCCTTGGAAATGACCTCTATCTTTGCTTAGTCAGGGTGCTTAGGCCAGTGCTTAGGACCATGGGAATGCTTAGCTCAGCAACTCAGTCAGTCACTCTCCTATCGCACTGCTGTGTGCTGTGAAGGGAGAGACAGTACTCCTTTTGTCTCCAACTTGCAGTGCAATGATAACAGCACAACAGCAAGACAACAGCTTTTGTGGAGAGCCTGGCAACAGCAGGGGTAACAGCTCTACAACAGACAATATCTTTTGTGAACAGTTATTAATAGCCAGATAACAGAACAGTATTTAAGCAGCTTAGTTCTCACTGTAATACTCCAGTCTCAAACTAAAGTTTATTCTTCACCATCTACTCTTGAGCTCAAGCTTCTTGCCATGCCTTGAACCACTATCGCTATTACCTTGTGAACTCAGTAAGTCTAACCCAAAGTGTGAGGTTCTGAACTGTTTATCACGTGTTAATAGTCACATGGGATTTGGGCTTAACAATTAGTTCAAGACTTTCTTGTTCCCTTCCTCAGGCCCAATTGTGCTGAGGAACCGAATGCCCCCTGTGCTTGATCCTTCTGATCCAAACTTTACCCATGAGTTCTTTGAACTCTTGGCTTCCATCATTGGAATCTTGATAGGCTTATTGGTGATCATACAGCTGTGCCATGGACGTCAATCAATAACTGCCTGGGCTATTTGACACTATCACGAATTTCAACACATCCGAACCATTCTCCAAAATGTCATGCCAGACCTCCCCCTCCATGACATCCCTGCCTCTGCCCGACAGTCCTTCCATCCTGAAGGAGTTGACCCCAAAAATGTCCCTGAGAGCTTGACTGAAGAACATACTAGAGAAGAAGTGGAGCAGCACCAGCAGCACACATACCCTCCAAGACCCCCATCAGCAATCATCAGAGACCCTACAAACTCTTGGGCTACAGGGTTTTGACAACCCCAACCCAACACCCCCATCCCATCCCCTGAGCACTATGTCCACCAGTCAAGAACAGCAACCACCAACTCTGGGCCCAGCATTGGGCACTGTGCTAGAGACTCCCTGGAGGCCGTTCAGGTGGCTTCAAGCACCAGAGGTTCTGCAGGCCAAGGACCTCAACAATCCCCATCAACAAGGGGAAGGAGCATGAGCCAAGGGACTAGGGGCAGTAGTCCCGACCCATTCTTTAATGATGATGACAGAGAAGAGCTTCAATACTGGAGAGAAGTGGCCAGAGAAGCCAGTCAACTGGAGCAAGGAGGAGGCAGAATGATGAGCCAAGCAGGATCACATACAGAGGTACTGCGACCAGTACAACCCCCCCTGAATATCCCCCCAGTTGTTGCAAGGGGTGATATACAACACACCCAATCCCTCACCAACTATGTCAAGGAGCAGACATGAGTCGAGCAGCAGGCCGCACGAGACAGCACCCAAAAAGGGTGCTATCTCCATGCCTGAGACAGGAGAGGGAACTCTGGGAGTTTCTGACACACCGACACACTTGTTGGTACCACCACCAACAGCGTTTCCAACCCTCCATTCTGGGAACCTGCCACTCCCACCTCGGAGCCCGACCCCTGGACAGGACCAGTCACAGGAGTCATCCAAGCCGATGACTATTACTTCCAGGGGATGGTGAACCACAATGACAACCACCCATTATCGTACAGGACTGATACCATTGCAGACACCGAGGATATCCCCATCCAGGGGGGAATATCCTCAGACCACGGAATGGTGGGAGGGGACAAGAAACATATCAACCCCACAGGCAACATTTGGCAGTTCCTTGATGGGAACTTTGCCACCCTCTTCCTTCATCCCCAGTTCTATCGAAACTTCTGCCAGTATCACCAAGCAATGGCGAGAACAACAATGAGCATCAAGGAGCCAGAAGAGCAGCCCAAGTGGCAGCCTACTCCTTGACTCAGACCTGATGACCCCAGTCCCAGCACTCAGCCCCAGTCTGGCCACCCCGGAGGTCTTCAGCCCACTCGACAGTTCCCACCATAAGAAAGAGGAAGTGACTGACATGGATGATGAGGCTGAGGCAGGGGACCTCGGTGGGGAAGTCAGGGACCCTCTCGCTGAATGGAGGAAGAAGATTGAACCATCCGCAATGAAGGAGGTATTATGGCAAAGGGAGAGGGAGGTGTGAGAGGACGAGTTTATTCAGCTGTACCAGGAGCAGGTAGCCGAGTTATGTAGGGATGACCTTTGGTTATGGTCATCCCTAGGACAAAGGTATACTCTTGCCGACTCTGTTGAGCAAGAGGAAATTTTACGATATGCAGCCATGGAACAGGCTATTTTTAACTTTAATCAAAGATATTTGCATTATCAGATGGGACCATTACCGCTATACAAGCCAAGGCATGGCTATAGAATGGCACCAACACCATGGACACCAAGTGTAATGCCATCCAAATCAGCATATACCATGCCATCAATCCAATCAGCGGCATCACAATATTCAATCATGACATCAGCCATTCACAGTTCGGCATCTCGGCTAACCCAATACCGACCCAAGCTGAGCTCCCATTTCCCAAACCTCTGGAGGTTTTCTATTCGGCGACCATTTGCTGGACAACCGCTGCCTGATGAAGCCGAGGGCAGTGAGGCAGCCCCTGCTGCCCCAGTCAGAGATGACCCGAATGCCATGGCTCAAGGCTGGACTATTGAAAATGGGTGAATCATGTGAAAGAAGCCTTCTCCACCAGGAAGTCCCATAGCTGATGATGGGTCCCTCCATTCATTCCCAGGCCCACTGGAGGGATGGGCGGGTCCACCTGGGGGAGCACTCCCAAACCCGATGCCCCCTATCCCTGCAGGGGCACAAATTTTAAAGGTCACACCAACCTTAGTATGAGATCCACTTCTCTTCAAGGGGGCTTCAGATGATATCGATCGATTCCTCACTGATTGTGACCAATATTTTCAAGTTTTTGCTGCATACTTCCTACTGGACATGTATAAGGTTACATATGCTTCGACTTATCTGAAAGATAAGGCAAAGGTATGATGGGTGCTTCTTGCCTCTGCCTTCTGGTCAACCATGTGCCAACATCATTGTTACCCCTCATGGCTGGTATTCAAACAAATGATCCAAGACAAATTCACAGATCCAGCTGTCCAAGAAGTCCACAAGCAGAAAATGAAGGACTACAGGATGGGTGACAAGGCAGCCATGGATTACTTTGATGAATTGGAGCAGCTCAGCAAACTTGCTGGGGTATGAGAAGACATGGTTGATACCAGCCAAATGGTCGAATATATGAAATGAGGACTACTGTCTTTGTACCTCAAGACTATTTCTGACCTCGGACATAGCATCCCCATCGGATACAAGGAATGGAAGGCCAGAATCATCATCATGTGGCAAGAATGACAATGACAGAAGGCAGAATTGTCCACCCTATCATGAGATGGACACAAGACTCAGGGACAGGGCTGGAAGCCCTCTGCCTCCCAGGCAACCACATCATCTAAGCCTGGTGGCTCAGCTCTAACTTCTCAATATGCCAAGAAGCAAACTGGTACAGACATGACATATACTGGAATGGGCAAGCCAATGGACATGGATTGCCTCAAGAAGGGAGGAAAGTGTTTCAATTGCGGTCAGAAGGGTCACATGGCATGGAACTGCCTGCAGAAGAAGAACAAGCACATGAGAGAAGAAATTCAGGTGCAAATTGCTGAATTGATGAAGGAAGATGAAGACCTTGGGCATGATGACAAGCCTGAGGAGATAAAAGGCAAGGCTGAGCAGTGAGCAATTCCACTGACTTGGCTGAGAAAATAAATGATGGATCACAAACTGCTGGACAGACTGACATTTTACCCTCTGTAGTACCATCCCCTATGCTTAAATTATGCATGCATTCGAATATACCAAACCCTATCATTCACCAATCAGAATCGCCTAAGGAACCAATCCCAACAACTCAAGCACCGACGAAGGGCCAAAGAGATGCAGAGAGCCCCAAAGGTGCATTATCACTATCAACTCATCAAGCTAAAAAAATAAAGCAGACTCAATTGCCCCTGGGCTGAACAGGGGCAGAGGACCCCACAACGTGGCTCAAGCTATTTGATACTGAATGGACTTGGTGAGCCATCAAGAATGCCAAGGATGAAGCAGCAGTGAAAGCCATACTCAAGAACTGGATACACAAGACCCGAGCTGAAGAAGTGATCGATGAAATGATCACTGGAATGAAAACTGTGGGACGATGTCAGGCCTTGGAGTGGCTTGATGAATTACATGGACCACAAAAATTCATTTGACACACCAAATCCCCAGGATGGGATTTATTGACCAAAGCCCAGATTGAGATGTTAACATCCTGATCAACCCATGCAGTCACTGCCCTGATCGACAGCAGCTGCACAGGAAGTAGTATTAATCGAGCTTTTGTCAACAAGCATCAATTGCCCACTCAGGCAACTGCAGTACCCATTCCTGTCTACAATGCAGACAGAACCAAGAACCAAGCCGGTTCGATTACCGAATATGTCGAGCTTAGGCTCACTATTGGTGATCACTCAGAACGAATTGACCTGACGGTAACTGACCTAGAAACCAAAGAAATATTCCTCGGTCATGATTGGCTAATCAGACATAATCCACTAATCAACTGGAAGACCAGACACATCATTTTTGCTCAATGTTGTTGCTGGAAAATTCCATTTGAACTACCAGATAATGACCCTGAGGACCGATGGGATGAAAAGATGGAAGATGGTGAAACAATCCTTGCCGTCAACCCACAAAGGGCCATTAGCATTCAAGCCATGCACCATGCCAATGACCTAGCAGCAAGGGCCAATACAGAGAAAGAGGAAAGAATGTTTGAAGAAATAGTGCCCACATAGGCTCACAACTACCAGGATTTATTTGAAAAGGAAAGTTTTAACAAACTACCTGATGTGAAACCTTGGGACCATGCCATTGAACTAATCCCTAACTCCAACATCAACCTGGACTGCAAATGCTACCCATTAAGCAACAATGAACAACAAGAACTGGACAAGTTCCTTCAGGAAAACTTGTCCAGTGGAAAGATCCAACCATCAAAGTCACCAATGGTATCACCCTTCTTTTTCATCAAAAAGAAGGATGGAAAACTCTGGCCAGTACAAGATTATCGGAAGCTGAATGAGATGATGATCAAGAATCATTATCCACTTCCTCTGATCGCAGAGTTAATGGACAAACTCCAAGGTGCCAAGTATTATACGAAACTGGATGTCCAATGGGGATACAACAATGTGTGCATCAAAGAAGGCGATGAGTGGAAGGCCGCTTTCCAGACCAACTGAGGCCTATTCGAGCTGACAGTTATGTTCTTTGGACTCACCAATTCGCTGGCTACCTTTCAGTGGATGATGAATGATATCTTCAAAGATCTCATCGCTACAGGGAAGGTAACAATCTATTTGGATGACATACTCATTATGTCAAAAACCAAGAAAGAACATCGAAGAATGATATGACAGGTGCTATCCTTGATGAGGAAGCATCAACTCTTCCTCAAGGCTGAAAAATGTGAATTTGAGGTATTAGAAACTGAATACCTCGGAGTCATTATCAGTGAAGGAAGCATCAGGATGGACCCCATCAAGATAGCAGGAGTAGCCGAATGGCCGGAACCAACCAAAAAGAAGGAATTACAATCATTTCTTGGATTCACCAATTTCTACCAATAGTTTATCTGAGATTACAGCAAGATAGTTCAACCAATGACACAATTAACCAGAAACTCCCTGTGGACTTGGGGAATTTTCCAATGGGATGTGTTTAACGACCTTAAATGCCATCTGACTGAAGACGTTATCTTGGCTATACCAAGCCAAGATGGAAGGTTCAAGGTGGAAGCTGACTCCAGTGAAGGCACAATTGGTGCCATACTGTCACAAGAACAAGATGGCAAATAGCGATCTGTTGCCTTTATGTCAAAGGCACTCACAGTAACAGAGTGCAACTACGAAATTTATGACAAAGAGCTCCTCACCATAATGCTCGCCCTTGCCAAATGGTGGCATTATCTCATTGGAGCCAAAGAAACATTTGAAATCTGGACCGATCACCAAAATCTTTGATACTTCTGACAACCCCAAAAGCTTAATCGAAGACAGGCCAGATGGGTCACTGAGTTATCAGAATACAGCTACACTTTGCATCACAAAGCTGGAGCAGCAAACAAGAAGGCTGACCTCCTCAGCCGCAGGGTGGATCATAACCAGGGAGGAGATGACAACAAGGAGGTTGTGTTATTATGACCAGAACACTTCCAAGCAATGATCATGCCAACAGAAGAAGAGATGCATGAATGCATCAAGAGTGCCACTCAGGATCCACACAAGTGGGATCAGAAGATTGCCCCATCACTCAACCATGAGCGTGGGCTAAAGAAAGAAGGGGGATTAATCCGTTATGATGAACAGATCTACATTCTGAGAGATCAGGGACTTCGAGGTGACATCATCACCACCTGTCATGATCATGCGACCACTGAACACCCTGGGATCACTAAAACAAAGGAATTAGTCTTGAGGGAGTATTGGTGGCCAAAAATGAACCATGATATCACCCGATATGTCAAGGCTTGCAAGGTTTGCCAATGAGGCAAGACTTCAACACAACCCAGAGCAGCTCCCCTTCACCCAAATGAGGTCCCTTCATCACTATAGACCCACATTTTGGTGGATATGATAACTGGACTTCCTGAAAGTGATGGCTATGATGCAATCATCATCATAGTCAATCCCTTCTCAAAAGCAATCATCCCGATCGCTTGCTTGACAGAACTTACATTGGAAGGATGGGTGAAAATACTATGCAATGAGGTATATGCAAAATATGGCATGCCTCAAGTGGTAATTTCAGACAGAGGGCCACAATTCGTATCCAAATTCTTGGATGACTTATACCAGCTCCTCAACATCAAACGAAATGCCTCAATGGCATATCACCCACAGACAGATGGCCAAACAGAATGGGCCAACCAAGAAATTGAAAAGTACCTTAGACTTTTCATCAACTACTGACAAGATGATTGGATGGAATGGCTAGCATTAGCAGCATTCCAACACAACAACAGAATTCACTCAGCAACAGGAAAAACCCTGTTCTTTGTGAACTATGGGTGGAATCCACCAGTGGCAGAAACAGGACGGGCCCATATGATGACACCAGCATCAAAAGATTTTGCACAATCAATGGCAAAAATCCATGAGGAGACCAAGACAGCCCTTAAAAAGGCTGCTTCAACAATGAAGAAGGCATATGACAAACACCGATGAGCAGCGCATCAATATTCAATCAACAACAAGGTTTGGTTGGACACAACAAACCTGCATTTACCAAGACCTAAATAAAAACTTGCAGACAAATAAACAGGACTATTCAAAGTCCTATGCAAAATCGGAAACTCTGCATACAGGTTGCAGATTCCTGCAACTTGGAAAATTCATAATGTTTTCAATGAATCATTATTAACACCATACATGGTATCAGCATTCCCAAACCAAGAATGACCACCTCCACTGGCACCAGAACTGATCGATGATGAAGAACACTATGAAATCGATGAAGTTCTAAACCACAGAACCCAAAAGGTTAAAGCACAAGGGGGAGGCATGAAAACAACAGTTGACTATCTCATCAGCTGGAAGGGATATGGACCAGAATCAAATCAATGGGTCAACGAAAAACACATGAATGCAGAGGATGCCATTCGGGACTACGAACACAAAATCAATAAATTGGATGTGAAAGGGGTCATGTCTAACATTATATCTGCAAAAACAGATGTGGCGACAACAGGAAGGGAGACGATGTCTAGCCAGATATATATCAACCAATCTGCTGACAGCAGAAGACATGTTAAAGAGAACAATGAAGATGACCCTGTGATGGACAAGCCAGAAATAGTGGGGACATACAGCAAAGAGCAATGTATGACCCCTTCAACTCATTTGAAGCCTGCCACTGAAAGGATGAGAGGTTCAGCAGATCAGCCACCTCCTTCCAGCAGGGAAGACTTACTCTAACTCAACCATCAGGATGATGGTCTTAAGGAGAGGGTAATGTTATGATTTTTCCTATTTTCTTTTCTTTTTTCCCTTGGAAATGACCCCTATCTTTGCTTAGTCAGGGCACTTAGGCCAGCGCTTAGGACTGTGGGAATGCTTAGCTCAGCAACTCAGTCAGTCACTCTCCTATCGCACTGCTGTGTGCTGTGAAGAGAGAGACAGTACTCCTTTTGTCTCTGACTTGCAGTGCAATGATAACAGCACAACAGCAAGACAACAGCTTTTGTGGAGAGCCTGGCAACAGCAGGGGTAACAGCTCTACAACAGACAATATCTTTTGTGAACAGTTATTAATAGCCAGATAACAGAACAGTATTTAAGCAGCTTAGTTCTCGCTGTAATACTCCAGTCTCAAACTAAAGTTTATTCTTCACCATCTACTCTTGAGCTCAAGCTTCTTGCCATGCCTTGAACCACTATCACTATTACCTTGTGAACTCAGTCAGTCTAACCTGAAGTGCGAGGTTCTGAACTGTTTATCACATGTTAATAGTCATGTGGGATTTGGGCTTAACAGGCTTGCAGCATTCCAACATAACAATCAGATCCACACTACCACTGGAAAGACCCTCTTCTTCATAAACCACAGCCAATATCCCCTTATTTCCCAGACCTTGCATCTCCATACCTTGACACCCACCTCCACTGACTTTGCTGCCAAAATGGCAAAGATTCACCTAGAAACAAAAATGGCACTGGAAAAAGCAGCCACCATGATGAAGATCCAATACAACAAACACTGACAACAAGCCCATAGCTACACAATCAATAACAAAGTGTGGCTTGATACATCTAATCTCCACCTACCTCACCCAAAACAGAAACTCACTGATAAGCACACCAGCCTTTTCACCATCCTTGCAAAAATAGATGTATCAGCTTACAAACTCTAATTACCTCTGCACTGGTGCATTCATAACACATTCAATAAGTCACTCTTGACACTGTACATTGCCCCAGCATTCTCTAATCAGGAATGACCACCTCTCCCACTGCCCAATCTCATTGAGGATAAGGAACACTACAAGATTGACCAAGTTCTCAACCATAAAACATGCAGGGTCAAGGCATGGAGAGAGGGTATGACTACAACCACTGACTATCTAGTCAGCTGGAAGAGATATGGATCAGAGTCAAACCAATGGGTCAATGAAAAACAGATGAATGCTGATGCTGCCATACACAATTATAAACTATCCTTAAATTAAGCCATTGGGATAATGGTATTAAAAATGGGGGATGTTACAATTTTTCCTATTATTTCTTATTATTCTCTTTCTTTTACCTCTATGCTTAGTCAGAGCACCTAACACAGACACTCAGGATTGTGGGATAACTTTAATCAGCACTCCCCATTGTTCCACAACATATAGCAATGCTCTAACAACAGACAGCCATCCTTTTGTAGGTAACCACAGCAGCCTACAATAATGTGCACTATAACACAGACACTTACAATTAGTAGTACTATATTTATCTAGGAGACAAATAGTATATAAGTAGCATAGCCAATGCTATGTATCTCTAGTCTCAAACTATCCTTAATTCTACCATTCTATCTTGAGTCAACTAGTATTGACCTTGAGACACAACTAATAGAATCCACATATAGTGAACTCAGATGTGATTGTATGAGCACAATACAGCATCTGTTTATCATGTGTTTATAGTCATATGTCAACTGAGTCTAACACTCTGAGGCAAAGTGGCTCTGGAAGACATCCAATGGCTACAATGAGACTATCAGCAAGTGCAACTGGGCCATGTTCAAGAATGATCTTACAGAGGTTTTCTATTCATCATGCAAATACAAACACTTATTATAAGAATTTCAGAAGCTTACAAGAAAGTGGTGGTGTCAGGAGATGACTAGTAAAGCTGACCTTAACTGCTATCACTGTCAATTTCAGCTGATTGCTAAGGCATTGAAGACAAAGGGTGTCATCTCTGACAATAAAGAGCACCATACATTTTGGAAGGGTTTTGACTGTCATACAAAGGAATGGATTGAGGACTGTATTTGTCATATTGATGCCAGCTGAGACCATGATGAGCCACCAACCATCAAGAATATTCTGGCTGCAGATCACTGGGTCCTCTGTTCTGCTGTTTATGATACTGACTCTGAGGATGATACCTCTTGACATTGATCTCACAAGAGAAAGAAGATTATGTCCTCTAACATCAAGTCATCAGATTCAGATGAAGACACATCTCACAAAGCCAAAAAGAGTAGTGAGATACAAATGAAGAAAGTTTCTGGCACTTCAGTGTATAATTTGCAGTCAGCACTTGAAAAGCTCTCTCTCACTCAGATGACCACTATTCAAGCAATGCTATAGTCCTTTGTTCAGTCTCTCAGCTTGCCACTCTCTGATTTAACATTTGCAACAACATACCAGTTCAAGAATCCTGCCTTCCAAGCACAGAACAACTCTCTGTTTCAAAACTGACCAGCTGGCTGTTTCTTCTGTGGTGAGACTGGCCATTTTGTGGCAGAATGCTTCTGAGTGAAGGTCTATATCAGTGCAAACCAAATTAGTGTCCTTGGATGCTGCTTCTGCTATCATGATGGCAGCTTTATTTGCTGGCACCAATGGCATAGCTGTCTGAAGGCCTCAGTTGATGAAGTCTTTGGTAGTTCCTTCCCTCCACCTACTATCTCTACAGGCACTGCACTATCAGCTACTCCATCCACACAGGCTTCTCAGCCACAGAAGAAAGTTTTTTAGATAGCATAGTAATATACCTGCTGCATGTTCAGGCATGTAATTTTGTGAATTATAACAATACATGGACTGTATCACAGTCTACTATGCATGGAATAAAGAATATGGCTAGAGCACAGTGAAATAGGACATATATGACAGCTGGCTTGAGTGATGATGGATGGAGAGCATAGCCTAGCAGCAGGATGATACCAGAGGGGGTTATACTGTGTATGAGATCCCAGCACTTGATAATAATTATGCTAATACAAGTACAGAAAGACCTACTAAAAATAAAGAGTGCATGACCAAAATACAATCAGGACTCTGTGCTCAACTTTGTATCACATTGATCAATGATGCATAGATATTAAATTGCCAAGGGACATATTCTATAACAGAGCATTGGTACACAATGAGATAAATCTGAATATTAGAGAGATTGGCTGAGAAATAAGAGGATTTGGTGAAAGAAATAACCAGAAGTAATCTCAGGAGTCTAGAATGACTCCTGTGCATTGATTAATTGCATCAGAGAGATAAGAAAGTGAAGAGACCAGTGACCAGGCCACTAACAGAGATAACTAGTGTCAGATTGCATAGAAACAAATGGCAGTCCCAATCCAGAGCAGAATATGCATGTCAGACTATGACATGCATGTGAATGATATGCTAGAGACTCTGTTCCAGAGTCCCATGCTTTGGAATTACTATATTTGATGTGTCTTAGTAAGTACAGTAGTAGATTATTTAAGTACCACATTGTAAGAGTAATAGACAAGTTTCTGACCCCTCACAGTTGTGGTATACTGTGCATAGAAAGCCTTGCACTATAGCTCTGGGTTTGTGTTTGTTACTTCAGATAAGAGAATAGACACATTATTGATATCATAAAGAGATATTTGAGAACTGTGTGAGGCACAAAAGTTTGCAAGAGACTTGAATTCGATTTAATAAGAGGTTTTGAATTGTGCTCTAGCCTGAGAATAAGAGAGCAGTGTCTGAAGGACACTATCCTGAGTTTTTGAGGTGTTTGTGATGTGTGGTGCTACAGGTGGCAGAGGTCTAAACCCTTTGGCCTGTGGATGGAGTTACTTGTGATATTTCTGCAGATCAGCAGAGGTTCAAACTCTTTGGGTCTGTCAGACAGTGTTTTATTGTGTTTTGTGCCTCTGGATCACATAGGTTTGAGTCCTGCAGATCTATGATCAGTTTGGAAACTTGTGCACAGAGGTTTGAAACCTTTGGCACTTGTGGATATGTTTGTGATTAGTTTCTGCTTAGAGCACAAAGCTTTGCATTGTGTAGTGTGTGTTTGGAGATTTAGAATTGATCTGAGCTGTGCTTGGAACTGTTTTGAGAGTTTTGTGGAAGTGTTTTGATATATCATATTGAGCTACAGTACTCTTTGCCTTGAGGCCTGGCAACACTTGTGGCCATCTTTTGCTTTGATAAAATAAAAAGCTTCAAGACTTAGAGAGATCTGAGACAGTTGTATATATGCTATTGCTACTTGCATGCAGTGAAATTATTTGAGAAGACAGTTGTACTTGCTACAGCTACTTTATCACATTATAATCCTCCCATGAACTAAGAGTATTGTGTGTGTGTTGGTATGGGTGTGACCAGTGGATAGCACTCTGCTGTGACCATTTTCACCTTGTGAACATGCAAAACCTCTTCAACAGCATTTGACAGAGGCCCTGAATGTACCACCATAGCATTTATAGAGGAGGTTGAAGAGATACCTGAGGTTGCACAGGTTGCAGCTATTACTGAAAGTGATGAGGAGATTTGATAGGATTTCTTAAAGATGGAATGTGATGATGTAGATGATCCAGAGAGCAACATTGATGTTGCTGCAATCACATGAGTACAAGCAAAGAAGAAAACAGAACCAAATAAAGATATGCTGCTGCTACTAGAGAAAGAGGATAGAAAACATGAGGCTAAGACAGATGCTATAGAACTACCTATGCCTCTGTTCACAGAACAAGAATCAGCACAAGCAAAGTCAAAAGAAGATGCTACCACACTAGAGCCAATGTACAATGCATAGCAACCTGCCTACCAACATAAAACTCAGCTCAATGATCTTACCACTATATCATGCATTTACCAGCAGATTCTAGACACACCAATTTTTATGCCCATATGTGACCTATATGCAATCAGCAAGGACCTTACATGAGAAGCCACCATGAACAAATGCACAAATTGTATATCCAACCAGTCCTTCATTGCCACTTCCTCTCTTGCCCATATGAGCTTCCCTCTTCTCTCTCTTGACTATGCAACACCCCTGTGTACTATCAATGTCTCCACCTCTGGAAAACCATCTGAGCCTGCTCTTCTTGATGAAGGGTCAGAAATTATAGTCATTTGAAAGGATCTAGCTAAGGAATATGGCTTGAATATCAATAGACACTGTAAGATGGTTATGGAGACTGTTGCTGATGTAAAAGACAAATTACCTGGCTGTGGAGAGAAACTCAAAATTATTGTCAATGGTCTCATCATCATGGCACATGTATTTATTCTGTCTAAAGCCCCATACTGTATCCTTTTAGGGTGTCTATGGCAGTGTGCTGTCTGTCTTGAAAAATGGAAGACTAGTACAGGTGTCACCATTTGCATCTAGGAGCCAATTTACCTGTATTCTGACTACTGTAAAATTGCTGTGATAAAGGGCAAATGGGCTGCAGGCAGGCTGGTCAACATACTGTAAACCATTGACAATGTGGTGGAAGAATGAAGACAAGAATCAGGAGTTCCCAAACATGGACCAGATTTGATGACCACTGTTACTAATACATACTCACTCATCAACTCTGTACTATCTGACACCTTTACATTCAATAACACCTCTCATTGTATGCTATACAAGAGTGTAGACAGGAAAGCCAGCCAGATACCAGTGACACTACTAGAACAAGCCAAGATCTGCTGCTACTTCTCTGAAGACCCATTGCTCTCTCTCCCTCTATTGTCCCCATTTTCTATTGACTTCCAACCCTCTGTCTGGCTCATCCAGAAACATCTTCAGTCACTTTGCATATTGCAGAATGAATTTTTGCTTCTAGAAGAATGTTGGCTGGCTGTTAATGTCTTGATGAATAATGCTACTGCTATTGCATTCACAAGCAATAAATGAGAATGCTTACATGATGACTATGTCAGCTCTGTTATTATTCTGCTCATGGAACATGAACCTTGGGCTTGTAAATTCATTCTCATCCCTCCTGACATCTGGAATCAGATTATCCAGCAAGTTGAAGAGAAGGTTCAGTAAGGCCTTTGAGAGCCATCTGATAGCTTTTACTCTACCCAATGGTTCTGTATTAGCAAGAAGGATGGAAAAATCAGAATAGTCATCAACCCTAATAAGATGAATCAATATACCATCCAAACAATGGGACCATCACCCCTCTCAGACCAGTACTATGAACATGCTGCTGGCCAAGAAATCTATATGAGAATTGACCTACTCTCTGGTTATGATCAGCACAGCCTGAATATCTCCTCCTATGATCTTACAACTATTGATATCCACTTCAGACCTATATGACTGACCACTCTGCCAAAAGGTTGGACTAGCTCTGTCAATATATTCCATCACAATATTGCATTCATCCTTTAACATGAAACTGATGTTATGCCAAACTTCATTGATAATATTGATGTCCTTGGTCCTCAAACTGGCTACAAGCTTCCTAATGGTGACTACAAATGGCACTCTGAAAACAGTTGGATTTGAAAGTTTGTATGAGATCACTTATGCAATGTCAACCAGATACTGTATCATCTTAAGCATGCAGGTGCTACCATCTCTGTGAAGAAGCTATGAGTAGAGGTGCCTGAGTTAGTTATGCTTAGACAACTCTGTAGCTATAAAGGATAGTTACCTGAAAATGTTGCTGTTTGCAAAATCAAGACATGGCTGCCATGCTGTAGTGTCAAACATGTTCACAGATTTCTGGGTCTCTCTGATACTGTATGAATATAGATCTGTAACTATGCTGCTATCTCCTACCCCCTTGTCAAGCTCACCTTCAAGGATGTTTCCTTTTCTTGGACTTCTGATCACTAGTCAGCAATGGATGCTCTCAAAAATAGCATAGTTACTTGTCCAACCATATATCCAATTGACTATCATTCAGGATGTGATGTCATACTATCTGTTGACTCTTCAGAAATTGCTTATGGCTTCATCTTACAGCAATTTGGGATTGATGATCAGTGTCACATTATTTGGTTTAGCTCAATTGCATGGTCTGATATAGAGCTGTGCTACTCCCAAGCCAAGATTGAACTGCAAGGCTTGTGACATGCCCTGCATACTATCTAAATCTATTTGGTTGGGTTGAAACATTTTCTCATTGAGATAGATGCCAAGTACATATAGGGAATGTTAAACAACTCTGACTTGCATCTGAATGCCTTGGTGAATCAGTGGATTGCTGTCATCTTGATGTTCAATTTTACCTTAGTCCATATTCCAGCAGAACACTTCAAGAGACATAATGGTCTGTTATGATGCAAAAACCTCAATTATGATGGTGACATACCTGATGATGTTGCCAAAGATTGGATCAATGATGAAGTTCTTGGTTGTACTGTTTGAGTCTTATCCTTCCTCCAATCCATGCCTGGTGATCATAGTGAGTGTGCATTGTATGTTGTAGAGGCCACTAGCACAGCAATGTCAGTTCTTTTCACAATGGAGGAGTCAGCAAACAACCTACCTCAGATCTTGGAATCATGCTGTCAGAATGCTCAGCTTGAA
The DNA here is from genome assembly GCF_019112545.1 of Guyanagaster necrorhizus. NCBI lineage: Eukaryota > Fungi > Basidiomycota > Agaricomycetes > Agaricales > Physalacriaceae > Guyanagaster > Guyanagaster necrorhizus. The sequence continues at coordinate 145,374 of NW_025064939.1, forward strand.
GATATTAAGTTCTATCTTTCAAACATCAAGTGTCCTCCTTCTGTTCCCACTTGTGAGCTGTCTATTCTCCAACAACAGTCTTGTCCCTACTTTGTTGCAGTCAACCAGGTCTTTCAGCATGAATGTGGTGGTCATCACCAGCTCATCATCTCTTTTCCACAGTGCTTGCACATCCTCTGTCTTGTGCATGACAAGCTGGGGCATCATCATGGATTCTATCCCATTCATTGCTGGATTGCAGATCATTTCTGATGGCCTGACATGAGTAATGACATTGAATAGTAGCTGCAGACATGCTATGAATGCCAATTAGAGTTAACTGAACATGTTCATTTACCACCCAAGATCTGTATGCCCACAGGGCTCTTCCAGAAGTGTCATATAGACACCATGCATATGCTGAGGTCTAGAGAATATCACTATATCATTCAAGGGCACTGCAGCTTGACTCACTGGTGAGAATTTCACATCTTGCATAGAGAAACTGCTGAGATGGTGGGCCAGTTCATCTTTAAAGAAATATTATGTCAGTGGAGAGGAATTGCAGAGATTCTTGTCATGGATAACAAACAGTCCAGCTATCATTGCTGCCATTGATTACTTAGGTCAAAAGTATGAAATTCAGCATATTCACATCTCTCCATATAATTTACAGATGAATGAGCTTGTGGAGGTTTCACACTATCCTATCCAGGGTGCTATCAAGAAGCTATATAAAGGAAATGAAAAGAACTGGCTGAATAAGTTGCATCTCAGATTTTGAGCAGATTGTATCACCACCACTTAACAAACTGGCTATTCACCATTCTACTCTGCTCATGGCATTGAGCCTCTCCTTGTATTTGATGCCCTTCTTGTGACCTTTCTTTTTCCTGATTTTGATGGCAAATTATCTGATTCTGATCTAATTTATATGCAAGCTTATCAGCTAGAGCACCATGATGGAGACCTAGCTCACCTACAAGAATATGTCATCAAAGCTCATTTCAGATCCATTGCAGACTTTGAACAACACTTCTGGACTATTATATATGACTACAACTTCAAGCCTGGCATATTAGTACTGGTGCTCAACAAGAAGATTGAACCAGGAGGAACTTACTATCTTGCTGACCTCAATAGTGCTATTTCATGCTTGAAATTTGCTGCATTCTGTCTTATTTCATACCATGCAAGATCAAGGAAAGAGTCTAAGATGACTGAGTTTATCAATCAAGCAGACTTAATGGGCATTGCTGAGAATCATGATGACAATGACATATAAATTCAACCTGAAGATTGAAATCTATAGTTTGTATGGGATGTAGACAATTCAGCACCCCTACATGCATAGACCAGCAAGGTCCTTCCACCTGGGCCATAGCTCACAGTTTCCATTGTACTTATGCTTATTGTTACTTTCACTCATTGTTACATTACTATGCTAGAACCACAGACAACCAGTATATATACTTGTATATGCTACATGTAGATCATGATCATACTATCTCTAATCCAGTTTCTCTCTCCTCTGCATTCATTGTCATCTGAGTATCTACATTCAGAAGATTTTCTTTAGCCAGAAAAGTGCAAGCTCATGTATGAGTTTATGTGTCTGCAGAATGAGGGGTTTACTTGAGATGATACTAAGCAAAGTCATTTTAAGGAGGAATACCTCCTTCCAGTGACCATCCCAGCAGTAGAGCACACACCTTGGATATAGAAGAACATACCAATTCCATCAGAAATCTTTGATCAGATATGCAAGATAATAAAAACCAAGATTGATGTGAGTGTATATGAGCTATCAAATTTCTCTTATCACTCACATTGATTTTATGTGGTTAAAAAGGATGGAAAGAGTCTGAGGCTAGTTTACTGCCTGGAACCCTTGAATGCAGTCACTATCAAGCATTCAGGATTGCCCCCAGTGACAGATGAGCCAGCAGAGCATTTTGAAGAGAAATCCTGTAGTGGTACACTGGATCTCTATGTGAGACATGATAAGAGAATACAGGCAGAAAAATCCAGAGACCTCACCACATTCCAAACTCCATTTAATGCTCTGAGACTAGAAACATTACTCATGAGATGGACAAACTCTATACTGACATTTCATCATGATGTGACATATATATCAAAGGAGGAAGTACCCCACATCACTATACTATATGTAGATGATATTCTGGTGTGAGAACCAAAAACATGCTGTAAGACTAGCAAACTTTCTGATACAAGAAGGATGCATCTGCTGTTGCAAGTTCTTTTATAATCACCAGAGGGAGATCCAGCAGCTCAGAGTGGATCCAACAGAATCAGCCTGGAGCAAATGGCTCATTGGTAGTACAAGCTCTAGCATCCACTTTTGAGGGCAGATGGGCAGAATATAAGCAGAACATGAAAGGGATAAAGGAGAGATTACAAGGGTTGCTCCAAGCTGTCTGCTTGTGCAATACCAGGCTCAAAGGCTTCTAGATATGCTTATGGCTTCAGCTTATAGGAGACTAGCAGAATTTTTTTTTTTAGCTTTGTACCATAAAAGTTGATTCCTTTTCTACCTAAAAGGTTCTCCTTTGAATACCAAGGGCCTGAAGGTCTGTTCTCTTATCAGTGATAGCTCCTATAAGCACTTAGACCATCCTTTTTTGTGGCTCCACCTAACCTATACCAGCATAACACCATCAATCCACTTTGTAGGTCTACTATGTGCACTTGAATCAGCTACACCTTCTATATGTGGTGCCTTCTTAAATAGCTTTATAAGATTATCTATGCCTGATCCACTTCTGATCAGGTGAAGCATCCATCTGTGTGCAGGCTCCAGCTGATAAGCATCCATTCCTAAATGCAGATGCAGCATTAAAAGTTGCATGCTGGACACAAAGGAGTAGACAGCAGGCAGCTGTCTGTCATTGTTTTGCAGGTTATTAATTGCACAGTGGATCTCCAGATGGGTTGTGTCAGTGTTCTGTTGCTTGAGCCATAGTGAGAGAATAGTTTCTTGTTTTGAAAGTAAAATGCTTACTGCTCAGCCTCCTTGATACTGTGGTGGATCTGGAGCCAGAAAAACCAAAATTTGGTGCTCATGATATCATAGTGTGGCACACTGAAGCAATACTCTCACAGGAGCAGAAAGAGAAATAGTGATCCATTGCTTTCATCTCCAAGGTGCTCATAATTATGAAGAGAAATTCTAAGATCTACAATACAGAGCTTCTTGCCATCATGCTTGCTCTGGCCCAGTGGTGACACTACCTGATGGATGCAGCACAATTCAAGATTTGAATGAACCATCAGAACCTTCAATGCTTCTAACTCTGATAGAAACTAAATTGATGACAAGCATGCTGAATCACTGAACTGGCAGAATGTTAAGCTCAAGTGACATGTGACCTAAACATGTGATAAACAGATGCTGTGTTGTTTTTATACAGTCACATCTGGGTTCACTATGTGTGTTTATATGACATTGTGTCTCAAGGCTGTTGCAAGTAGGCTTGAGATAGAATGGTAGATGTGTAAACTTTAGCTTGAAGCTGGAGTTAAACCAGTGAGAGCTATCCTACTTATATACAGTTTGTTGATAGCAATATAAATACTACTACTTATTGTGTTCTTTGTGGTCTTTGTCCTTGAGCATTGCTACCATCTACAAAAGTATTGTTGTGCATTATCAGGCAACACTGTTGCATCAAAAGACAATGACTGACTGGGCTTGTTGTGATGACTAAGCCAGTCTCATAGTTCTAAGCACTGGTCTAGATGCTCTGACTAAGCATAAATAGGAGTTAAGATAAAGAAAAAGAGGAAAAATTGTAATGCAGAATACAACTTCTTTCTTCAACATAAGGTGGAGACTGCAAACAAGAAGGTATTGATGAGCTTCTGAGCTCTGTGTGCTTTTAAATTGCAGGCCTCAAATATTATTTTTGACTTCTGTCCTTAAACAGGCTTTTAGTAAACCAACTATTTTAGGTTTAACAGCAGTAATTTCATCAAAAACTATTTATTATTCACAGACCTCCTCTTGTGTGTGAAGATTATATGTTATATATAAACTTTCCTTTTGTCTGTGAACTTTTCTCAATCTTGCAAACTTTTTCCATTAACTTTCACAGTGTATGAACTTTCAATTTTAATAAGCACTATAGACATAGCCAGATACCACAATACCTGATTATATAAGACATATATCATTATTAGTATACACATGGCACTCTAATGCAGCCTACAAGATCCATCATGATATGTATACAAGGTTGGCTGCAGATGTCTAAGCTTTTTACAGCTGGCATGTCAAAGAGTAATAGGCCACAGAAGACTAACCCTGTTTTTGGTTAGATATTCATAAGGAATATCAAAAAGGCTAGCATACTATTGGCTATGCAAATTTTTAAATATGCTAAATTTACTAAATGCCTCACAGCCTTGAAGGCTTTATGTAATAAAAATTTTGCTATGCTCACTAAGCTAATACTCCAGTTACAAAGGCTGTTTTAAATGTCACATACTTAGTATTAGTAAAAAGGTAGTATAAGTAGTGTACAAAGAAGATCTGAGGAAAAGGACAAAACAGAACACAGACAAGCTATACAGAGACTACTTGACACCTATACTAAACTGTACACTAGTGCAACACCCCTCTAATAGAACTAGTTACACAGACTGCATATGGGTTAATACCCTTTGACTGAGAGCACTATCGCATCTTGACAACCTTATACCCTATCTGGAGGCTTGCATAAAACACTAGTGAACTTATTCATTCATGAAATATTGACTTGTCTTGCTTCATTCCCAAAAACATGAAAGAGATCTGCTTCCTTTGCATGTTATCCTCACATCCATCAGACCTAACAAAAGATCTTGAAGGGTAACTAGACAACACTAACAATTTCTCTAGACATTGCCAGAACCACATATAGGATTCTGACACTAAAAGTTCATGCTGCATATAGGTTGCACCACTCAGTATCCAGATTCTTATATGATATTTCTGTTATAGAAAAATTTGCATACATACTGTGAGTCACTGTAAACAATTTAGAGCCTTATACTCCTGTAGCCACCTCTTGCTACACCCCTTTGGAGATTAGTCACTATATTGAGATACACAACTAGACTCACTTGGACCAGCTGTTAGACCCAAGCTGCATATGATCATAGACACATGATAAACTGATGTCACTTTGCACTTCAAGTGAAACAACAGAATCCACTGGTGTGAATATTGATCAGTGTGCTATAAGGCCTTGTGATCAGCTCAAAAGTAGAATGGTATGATAATAAAATTTAGCTCAAAGCTAGAGATTTCCAGCAAAAGTGAGTCTCCTTATATACTGTACATGTTGTGGATAAATATAAGACTACCTATTGTATGTTTCCAAGTCCTGATGCCCATTGTCCTTGGGCATTGCTACTATACACAAAAGGTTAGTTGTGCATTGTCAAGGGCTGATCACTATGTCAGAGGACAATGATGGATTGGCTCATCTTTGTGATGACTAAGCTTCTCCCATAGTTCTAAACACTGGTTTAGGTGCTCTGACTAAGCATAAATAGGGGTTAATTCATATAAAAGATAATAGAAGTGAAAAAATTGTAATATCAGCTTTCAGATTCTGTGCTTTGGTTTCACTTACTGATATAGGTTTTGTGTTTCCTGCCTGCAGAGAAAGTCAACAAACAACTTCTGGTTCATCAGCAGACTTGCTCAGTCAACAAGCAGACCATGATCAGAGAAAGGATAATAATAACAAGATGGTCATGCTCAAGGCTGAGCACTTTATGGTAATGATCATGCCAACAGAGGAGGAAGCTCACAAGCATATCAAAAGTGCTACCTGACACACTGAATTATGGGATCAGAAGGTGGTCCCATTGATCAATCATGGCTGAGGAATGCCCAAAGAGGGAGATCTGATTTACTACAATAATTGGATCTACATGCTCTGAGATCATGCTCTTCAAGGAGATATCACTGCTTGGTTGCATGACCACATTATTGTGAGACACTCTGAAATTGTAAAGACCATGGAATTAGTATTGTGAGAATACTAGTGGCCAAAACTGAAGAGAGACATTGAAAAATATATGAAGGCCTGCAAAACCTGCCAATGAACCAAGTCAGGCACTGAAGTGAAGGCAGCCCTGCTCCACCCAAACAAAGTGCTGAGTGCACCATGGACACACATATCTGTAGACATGGTCACTGGCCTTCCTGAAAGTCAAGGCTATAATGCCATCATCATCATAGTTGATCACTTCTTGAAGGCTACCATACCAGTTGCATGCAGCTTGCACATTGTCCTCTGACCATGACTATCCTAGTGCATATTGTTGATTGTTCAGAGTACAAAGGAAAAGATCTAGAAATGTTAAAGAGATATATCCATGACTGGACCTTTGATACTAAGTGCATCATATCTGGGGCCCATTTGAAGTGTAACTGTGTACTGAGATGTTGCATGCAGAATGGACTACCAGCTCTGTATAAAGTTAAGGACTTGATAGAAGACAAGGCTTTGAAGGGCAGAGTGATGCTGGAGATGAGGAGGGACATCAGAGCAGTGCTGTGGAATAGCAATATTTATTACAGTAACAATGGGGATGGCAGCTCATCCAGAAATTCTGTATGTGGGACTTCTATTGGTTGCCATACAGAAGAAAATACCTCCCTTTCAATGGAACAATGGGCAGGTAGTAATACTTATGGCTAGGCTCTAGAAGTGGAAGAAATATTGTTGCAGGGTTTTCATGGTATCATAATGGCAGCAAGTAGTGGCATGGAGGACATGATGGTTTCAGACAAGGACTTAAAACATCAGATTCCAAAATTGTCCCAATCTGAGGCTGGCAGGTTTGTCAAGCTGGTCTTTCTATCTTTTCCAATTTTTAATGCTGCAATGTCATGCCAAAGAAAGCTACTTGAATATCAGTTAGTAGGCATGCTTACTGCATTGGCTCCTATAGGCACCAAGAGTGATGGTCATTTTGTACCATTTAGAGAACTTGATGGTTCCCTATATCACATCTTTAACCATCAGTTGCTCTCTGCTCATGAGGTACAGAAATCTTACCCAGTGACAGCTTTGCAGGCATTGGCTGTTTAAATGGAGTATGCTGCTCTTCAGGCTGGGGAGGTTGTCCAAGGTGATTATGCAACATCAATATCAAGGCTAATAAATGGCATCTCCCAAGAACTTTGGTCTCCTAACATAAAATATTAATGTTCATCTGCTTTGCTATTATATGACTTGCCATCAAGCACCGGCTTTTTTTCTCTTAGTGCCCTGTGGTGAACCATATTCTGTCTTCAACCATGACCAGTCTGCATCAACACCATCAGGATTTCAGGATTTCACTACAGCTACTTGATGTGCAGATATATCTATAGCACAAAGTCATGCTCAATAATATTGAATACCCATAATCAGATCATCTTTATGTTGAAAGTCTGCCTCAGCCCCCCTCCCTCCCCCCCATGTTTTGTAAATTTTTGGTTTTCTTTGAAGAGAGTGATGCTCTTAGTGAATGATTGTCCCATACATGAAAAGGCTGCAGCTATGGTTTCCCTCATTGACCTCTCTGCAGCCAGCTTTGCATCTTTCTTGTTGACATGCTCAATTCTTGCATTGGTGGCTACTGTTCTCACTGAGAGCCTGGACAGGCTATTTGTATCCTGACACTGATCATCCTGGACACATGAAGGCACATCCCACTCGAGATCAACACTTCTCCACACGACACTTCTCCACACATAAGTTCATTGGGACTTTTCTTTGCCTGTTTATGAAGAAAGGCACTACCAAGCGGGCTCTGGGGTCAGTACTACATTTGAATGTGTATTTGGGCCTTCAAGCTCAGAGAACCAGTTGGACCAAGACTCGTGGTGTCAATCAATCATGACGTACTACAATGGCAGGGACCGCTCCCACCTTGAGAGAAGTGTGGATCTGTGAGTCATTACTTTATGGTCGGTCACAATGGTTTGACTAGCAAGAAGAGGCACCATTGATTTTAATAGATTCATGGTATTTTCCGCCATTAAGCTGGACCTGTTCTGCATCTTGGTCTATATTTAGTTGCTGGTAGATTTATTCATTGCTGTCAATTCTCTGAGTCCATTAGATATATAAATATTTATGCACAGATATTCCTTTAGATTGTGGAGGTATGGTGGCACGCCCACTTTGTCTGGATAGCATGCATCACTTTTGTAGTCTTGAGGGCAGGTTCAGCCTACCTCGTGGTACAAACGGCCCGCTTACACTTGTCAACTACATTCCCCGGAGACGGCTAGTCTTCTGGTCTCCCGGGTCTTCTGATTTATTCTCGTAAAACCAATTAGTTTGCAATCCGACGGGCCATGGGCCATGGCCCGGGGATGAGAACCCTTCCGTTGCCTTGGAATATATCCCTGTCGGCTGTCTACTTATCTAACATTTCTTCTCGGTAAAGTGGGTTCTTCTTGTCTCGTTGTAGCGAGAATAATTCGTTTACCAAAGACATTTGTTCAATAGCGATATTATAGGTGCAACATGTTATGGCATCTGAATACTGTGCTTAGCAATGGTCTTGATCTGTAGGTAAGTTTTGTCAATCGCTTGTAGAGTCATACTCCAGGTGACGTTACAGCCGATGTTCGCATTCCACTCGATATCACTGGCGTTCTTCTCCAACAAGGTTATAACTTGCACAGAAAATGCAGATATTTTTTCACCGCTGACCGAGCACCATAGATTTTAACGCTTCTAACAAACCAACATGACGCCATTAGCTTCAAGAAAGACAATATGGCTGTGGGAAGGACTCCTTAATCAGTATCTGCTCGACATCATCTTTCACATTTCTGCTGACTACGATTAATCGAACGCTCATATAAAAGTGGTGTTGATAACAGTGTGAGACTCCATAGTAAACTATGTCTCGCAAACTCCTCGTTGTTTTTGGTGCTACAGGACAGCAAGGCGGCTCCGTTGTCGCCAAATTCCTCAAAGATAAGAGTTACATCGTTCGGGCCGTCACTGGAAACCCAGATAGTGACAAGGCAAAAGCACTTGCTGCCAGCGGTGCTCAAGTCGTCATAGCAGATCTCAACGACTACAGGAACGTCCTCAAGGCATTCGAGGTTCGTTAACTACACCCTTTTTTTCATACCAAGCTAATAAGATTTTGTCAGGGTGCGTCTGCGGCTTTTGGCTTGACGGACTTCTGGACGCTCCTACCTGCTCTCGGACTTGATGGAGCCTTCGACGGGGAGATCCAGCAGGGCAAGAACCTTGCCAATGCCGCGGCCGCCACCACCACACTCGAGCACTACGTCTGGAGTTCCTTGCCATCTGCTGTGAAAGGCGGTGTTTCCGTTCCCCATATCGATAGTAAAGCCCGCGTCGATGAGTATATCTTCTCCTCCCTTCCTGCTCTTGCGAAGAAGACCACTGTCTTCTGGGCTGGCTTCTATGCCGAGAACCTGGGGACATTTAACCGTCCGGTGAAGCTGGAGGAGGAGGGGGGGAAGTATGGGTGGCTTCTGCCATGTACACCTAGGGCGGCGGTACCCATGATGGGACAGACGAGTGCAAATGTGGGTGTTTTTGTCTCGGTGATCCTGGCGAAGCCGGAGAAGACTCTTCCTTCGAAGTATGTTCTTGGGTCGGTTGAGACTTTGACGATGGGTCGAGTCCTGGAGCTGTGGGGAGAGGCCAATGGTGTGGAGACGGTGTTTATACAAAAGGATGAGGAGGAGTTCATCGCTTCGTGTTACGCTGGTCCTGTGGTTGGGAGAGAGCTGGCGTTGAACATGAAGTATTTTGAGTTTGCAGAGACTTGGGCGAAGAGCGGGGTAGTGGAGTTTTTGAGGAAGGAAGATCTTGGGATCGAGGATGCGGAATTGGTCAGTATGAAGCAGGCTTTTGCGAGGATGGATTGGAGCGATATTTTAAAGGCATAGTCGTGTATGAACGTGTGTTAATTGAATTTCTTGAAAGCCATTGTCGTCCTTTGAAGCTATGTGACGAAGAGCAATGCTCCTTTTTCTTCTGCTTCCTCAAATTTTGACAATGGTAGCAATACTCAGATATTTGCATTGAAAGGCAGATACTCATACTCAAAAATATGCATGGTTTCCGTAATCCTCGGATCCTGCGTTGAGAATCGATCGGATTCCCCATATTTTATCGCCTCACTTCTGAAACATAATTGTGTAACCACGACAAAATTCCGAAGCAGGTACGTACCACGGTCGGCTTTTTCTGGATTTAGCGATGCGATGCAACAGAAGAGCAGAACTCAATACTCACTGATGGATATCTGTATTACCTAGCTGGAAGTCGAACCCACGATTCAAGCGGAAGAACAAGCTAGTTCAATCATCCACTCAAGGTCCATCTCCTGACGGCACAGGGCCGCTGTCGACGTCGAAGTGGCATTCCTTAGTGATGATCAAGATTTATGCCGAGAATAAGAGGTGCACGAAAATAAAATGACAGGCTTGTATTAAGGAACGCGCCCGTGATGATATCTTGTCTCTCTTACGATCAGATAATGTCAGTGCTCAGGGAACGGCGGGTATTATTGTATTAATCAGATCCAGTTGTGCAGAGGCAGGGATGTGCACCTTACCATTACGGATACAGCCGTAAACTGTACAAAAAATATCGCCCACGGAACGGTACGGTTGATCACATACCCGTAACGTTGACCGTACACGGACGGTTTCCCGACGACAACGAGTATCTGTCATGAAAATGCAAGTATTAATCGCTTCATTAAGGTTATATTTACTGACATCGATGTCGTTAAATGGTCTCCTACCTCTCCTTTGATGACCGTACTTCAGCCGTATGAATACTTATACGGCCGTATTTTGGGTCATCGGAGGTGCTCACGGTACGGAGCCGCATCCGTATCCGCAGTACATATCTACCGTACTACGGTTACGGTGCACATTCCTACGCGTCAGAAACAAGGGCGGGGGTTTAAAGTTTTCTCTGAGTCAGAAAGGAAAGCTGAGATCCCTGAGAAGAGGAGCACGGAGTCCGGCCGATGTTTTGGCGTTCTCTCCGCAACAACGACCATTCACTTATCCCGTCTTTGTATGCGAGGCTTGGGTGTGCAAAGCTCTCAGTTCTTTTTGTTTTGACCGTTATGCCTCTGTCCTCGTCAGTGGCTTCATTCCAGCACGGCTCGTCCCACTGTGGGTTGAAGAAACCGCTACTAGACAGGATATTTTCAGCGCGAGTGATCGGAGCGCCGGGCAGTTAGCTTGCTTTAACCTTAATCTCTACGTAGTCCAGCACACCCACATTCCGGCGTTGTCCTCCTCCCGCCTCAGACTACCGCCATAACCGCCATTTAGCAAAACTCTTCGGTGTAGGTCACAGGTCTATGTGCGTCGATGTCTTCACTCGAGCATAACCCAGCCTATTTGGCATTGAACAATCCAAGGAGGCAGTGTATTGTCATTTCAAAAATTTCGGGATTATTGGAGCGTATATCATCCCACGCTCGCGCCATGACGACGGCGTTCTATGGGGCATCAACACCTAACTCTTCCACAATATGATGACCATGTACAGCGGTGACCGTCGTCATTGTCGCCGACGGGGCTGGTTTGCCTTGACCCACCCAAGCCTCTACGACGTCCTTCAGGGCAACAACAGACGCATCTATCACACTCATCGCCGATCACTATTTATGGTACCGCCCTCTCCTTCCACATTCCACCCTCCCACCATTGCCTCTGTGCACGTCAGCTTCGACAATCAGGTAGCGCAACAACTGCCAACTGCGCCTTATCTACAGTGATGTATCCAAGCCCCGGTCGACACGCTTGCCATGAGGGAATACAATCCAGCCTTTAAAGTCTCGATGATCCTCTCTCTGACCCAATCCACTGTCGTATTGCACTGCCTTGGGAGGACAGACATCCTGAAACCAAAGCGGTGAGGGTACGATCCCCGTGTCTTGGATGAGATCGGCGATTGGAGATAAGTCTATATGTATTACATGTGTGGGGTTCTGATTTCTCCGCAAGTAGCACGAACTTCAGCTCTGCAATCAGAGAAGTACACCCAGCTTGCACTTGAATATTCCTGAGCAAGCGACCTAGTACGCAGGCATCGAAGAATCCGTGTCCTTTGATCTGGAGATGGGATATTGACCAGAGCTCCGTGCAGCCACGTATATCGTATGCTCCACCTCCACGTTCTGGGAATCGAGCGCCGCATGCCACTCTGTTGTCCTTTCACCCTACTATATGCAAGATAACGATGGAGACTCGAGCCGCAAAGCCTCCGTCAAGGTCCCGAACTCAGAGCGCAACAACCATTTCTTTGTTCTGGCCGTCCTGACTTTTACTATTTTGTGATGTTTCTTCACTATCTACATCCAGCGCTTACTTCTTATTGGCTGTATATTAACGAGGTAATTATTGAGTCTTGTGAGCAAATTTTGACTGAACTTATCGCGCTGCCAGGCATCAATGACTTCTCCGACATCAGACGGCCGTGGCCCCTTCAGAATCGTTGCTGGAGTAACACCATGCTTAGTGCCATTAGCGAGCTTACCGCGGTGGTCATCCGACTGATAGGTGGGATCGCCCTCCTTCTCAGCCAGAAGTCATCAATTTCATTCCGGCACGGCCGTATTTTTTCCCTAAAATATATCAGGCTGTCATGTCTCCTTGCCGACGACTGTGTCCTTCGACAATGTATGATCCCGTTATCGTTCCCTTTGAGCCAAGATCGGATTTGAACACAGCGCCACTTTGTGGACACCTCACGGTAATATTCTAGTCCAGCTTGTAATGCTGGCCTGTGATAATTGATAAATGAGTCACTTGAAGACATGCAATTTACAGGTGGAGCAGAGTCCATTTCAACACCTTTGAAGGGAGGATATCGAATATATCCCCCAACCCTCTCGCAATCCAAGCATATTCTCGTTCGTACTTTTTGTGCGCCTCTAGGATCTTGTACGAATTATCCTCTTTCATAGGTCTCCAAATGCATCCCGCGAGTCCCTGATACTCAATGAATTTCGATTTCAGCACGATCTGATGGGACGTTCTTTAATTCTTCTTCTGTCGAGGGTGACAGGTGCACATCCTCCTCATAAGAACAGCCCTGTTGACTTCACTTCCCACCAGCATTGACGAACAATGAACCACAGAGAGGAGGAAAATCTTTCCTTGCTCGCACCGTCCAGCCCAAAGGAGGAGCTACGATTCTCTGAAACGACCCTGTGTTATTCAATCTTCCTTCTTTACACCACCAGAACTCGTCCCAAGCCGTATAGGTAACACACTCTTCATCATAGTCGCATTACTCCTGGGCATCGCTGGGTTACATCACATTACTTATGGGATGGGTGGGACTTACATGAGTAATTCTGGATCAAGAATTATTCCAACGTGCTACACATCTCCACCCCGACCACAATCTCACGATGTGAACGTCAAATCGGGCTCTACTTACCCCCGTGCTGTGCTCCTAAGTAGAGATGCCTCCGTCGACACGATAGTCTACAACGTAACGATGCCTGTACATTTTCGTGCTGGGAAATCGAACAAATCCTGACCGTATCGTTCGCTAGGGCGCGCTGCTCTCTATTGTGTCTTTTTCCAATGGCATAGGTATCATATCGTACAACGAACGTCGGTCTTTCCAACAGCATTGGCACTCGAAATCGTTTCGGCGTCTCCCGAAAATATCACCCTCTCTGTACGTAGGGGGAAGAAGGCGTCGAGTGGATCCCATCTCACGGAAGAATATGTTCCGGTAGTTATCCTAGACTCATTATATTAGGTACATCAGTTTGATCAGCGACATCTGAATCTTCACGTACATGAATGTCAACACTGAATGCATTATCGAGAAAGTAAGGAATGAGGTCCTTGTGCATCACCATAGCATTGCATACTACCTGCATGTCGGCCCGACGTCGACCGGAGGGACGAAGCATGTCTCTGGCCGGGAAAACCTTGTGATGATCAGCCAGCGACAAAAATGATCTTAGAATGGCACTCACTAATTGAGAGAAATAGGGAGGAAGTATCCAACATAACCCAGCCATCTCGACGGAACCACTGGCTACAGAGTTAAGCCTTCCTTAGGATATCATCTAGTATTTATCGAGAGGAGGCTGTCGAATGTAGGTGAGGGGGCTCCGTAGTCAGTACGATTTGTTATATTAGAAAACCCAGTTAGCAAAGCGGATCCCAATAACAATGGCTCGAATCTTCTTCTGTTTGAAGGAAATGTAGCTCTCCTTGGTCCATTGTCCCTTGACGGTGATCTACGCATGATTGTTCGCTGTTGTAACCCGTCAGGATCTCTAGTCATCAACCGCGCCATATGATTTGTCCTATGATCACTGCATACGACGAAATTAGCACCCTCGAAATACAGAGGGAAGGAATCGCATGTTTCCCACATGAAAATCAATCATCAGTCGAATACATCAAACCTGTTCCATTCGGCGATCAGACGTTACTTTCTATGTGGGGATACAGACCACTTTGTTATGGATGGTGGCGTTAGAGAAGCTGGTATCACAGAAGGTTGGCGAAGTCGATGTGAATGTGAAGCGTGCCGTCGGGTATATTGTCTCTTCGAGATGAGAAGAAGAGGTGCTGTCAAGGAATAGAGTTGCTGAATGACTAACCGTGCCGTGGTGAAGGTAGAATACGGATTCTGTGTATAACTGATGACGGATGTGGGAGGAACGATGAGAATAGCGGAATGCTTTTGCGAGAGTCGGTGGCTTCATCATAAGATTCAGTACCACGCTCCCTGACTATGAAGAAATGCGTATGATTGATTCGTTCCCGCTAAGTTAAGTCCAATTCTTATTTCTGGAGCCCGGTTCACTGTTTCAACATGCCCTAATATGCCATTTTAAAGAAAATTTCCACGGCAGGAGGAAGAGGCGATGAGTACACGAAAGGAAGGACAGGTGTTCGACATGTCGCCATGGGGGCTATACAAATGGGTCAAACAAAATCCGGGCATCATTCTGGTCTTGACGAAAGGTTATTGTTCACGTCAAAGGCCACCGGTCTGATTGGGATTTGCGACCATCGGGCGCCGCCACAAGGATATCCCATCTTCGTTCCACCCTCATTTGCCCCGGGACAAACGAACGGTGAAGAAATATATACGGTTATATTCTTAAGAGCGGAACGACGGGAACCAATGCAAAGTTATGTTCACATGTTTTTGGAACATCAATTTGACTTAGGGTTCTCTTCATTGACGCCTTCTAGGACTGATGTTTCATGCGTACACGGTGCTTCGTATACGACCTTCGTCCTGTATTTCATAGTAAAGTTTCTTCTATAGCCTCAAGTAGTATTCCGGGACTCAGCGTCAGCGGTGTGAAGAAGCCTGGTCGGAAGGCAATGATATCGCCAGTCCCAGTCGATTTACACACGCAAGGCTGTATCTTCACGACCAAAGTCAGACATCTTCTGCTTCCTCCTTGCCTCATTGCCATACTTCTACTGATCCTCATTCTTATACCCGTATTATGTGCTCGCGTTGCCGAATACGTCAACATCTGATCATATACCGAACTACGAGACAACTATCCCATATCTTCCGAGTAGAAACTCATGTTTTAGACGCATCATAGTTCCGCGGCCTGTCCTGACTTTTCTCCCGCTAGAGTATCCTCGGTCCTGCACATGATTCCCGTCTCTGTCAATAATCATATACCGGTACTTTCTAAGCTCCTTTCCCATTCACTGACGTATCACTGGATGAATAATCTGAATGTAGTCATCCTTCACTTGTAGAAGGAATCAACTCACCACCGACAGCAAGAGTCCCAACCGCCCACGGGGAAACCTTGAATTTGGCGAAACTTACATCACAGTGCAGAAGATAGCCGGTGGATGACAATGTGGTTCTCCAGACTGACCAGAAAGTCTTCGTGTTTACTACACCTGCCTCCTCGTCGACATCACGTGTCATAAGTTGCATGATCGATGTCTTTGACGCGCCACCCACACTGGTCTCCGCCGAACATGATTCCGGTGATCACATGCAGGAATGGTTTGGACCGCTTCTCAAGGCAGGCGCATGTCGCAGAGAAGCAGATTTGATGAGGATTGATTGATATGCATGAGAAGTTACAAACACGCCACAAACGAAGAAAAGCAGTCAGAAATGTTATTCAGAATGGGACGTCCTAGTGTGAATGGTCTTGACAAATATTCGGCATAACGTACCGTCGTCTCCTGAGGGTCCGCACCTACGTCGTACCGGGGATATTCTTGAATTTGGGTACGATTTCGGAATCCCTACGCCAGAATGCTCTGATCAGGACAGAGAGTAGAATGAGAACAGAACAAGTACCAATCTCACACATACATGTCCCTACGGTATGAACATCACCCATTATAGGATGGGGATGGGAAATACCTCTGTTCTATCAAATTAAAGTGAACGCCAAAACGCGCGGTGAGAACACGTAGCAGTCTGATGGCACACCGAAACATATCATACCGAGCTAAAGTGCACGATGACGATGACAGATAAAGATCGGAAGACGTGATCCATGAAGCTCCCCTGTGTCCCCTTTGAGGCTGCTTAACGTCAGGTAGCAATGACACTAGAAAAGATGTTGGAGAACGGGCCTATACAATTGTAGCTGAAATGAGATGCGGAGAGGACAATCTTCGCAGAGATGCACGGGCTTGTACGACAAATGATTGCTGATAGATATAGCTGAGAACCCTGACCAGGGAACGAAGGTTAGTCGTGGAAGTAAATTGCCGTCGTGACGACCAAGAGAACGTTAAGGAAAATACACACTTGGGTGGTCCGAGGGACTTCCAGAATGGTCCAAGGACGATAAGACGGACTCAGATGGAGGGTTCCTATCTGATTGCTATATTTTTGTTAGTAATGAGCAAGCTTTTCGTCGGGACTTTGTGTCTAAACATACGGGAATGCACTGTTATCCTTTCATGGGAACCAATTGTCCAATAGCCAAAATTTAAATGCTAGCGCGGAGACTAAGATCCAAAGAGATCACCCAGAGATGAAGAACATACAGTCATGAGCTTCAGGGGTGGAGAATAGTAAAAAGCAGGAACATGAAGGGCGGCTCTTATCGCAGGGTTGATGGGGGAAAGATGGGGGCCAATCTATCCTCTCGTTTGTGTCGCACTCGTACTGGGAAAAATACAGCAGAATTAGTTGAGAGATGCCGATGAAAACCAACCGTACAAGAGAAGCGTCGCAGAGGCAGCCGTTCGCATGGTGATTGGTGATGTTTTTGCAACCGTCAGCCCGTCGTCGGGATAATTGGTGCCTGCCGCTTGCCTGAGTCAAAGGACCCTTTGAACACGTGAGCCATGATGATGTAATCTAAAGTCCGGGCCGGATCGATCTTGTGGTTGTTTTCCGACCGTCATCAGACTCGAGAGTTTTTCCAACGGCGGTTCGAAGAGCTTGTAACCCGTTCGTTCTGCACCTTAGAACTTGTTATCGTGACATGAATCCACTGCACCGCCCATACTGCAGTATCTGACCTGTCTCCACCATTGAGAATCTAGTTCAATCCGCAATGTCTCCCTTCTCAGCCGTCGCGGGATATTTTTCCTTACTTCAATACTCGAAGATATTCAGGGCGACCATTTTTATTCTTATTCATCAAAATTCCTAGCTCCCCATCTATCACTTTCTCAGGGATATCATGACTCTGCAGGCTGGTGGGTTTCTTAGGTGAGTCACTGGATCTTCTTTGTTCCACGACAACAATCGTTACAATGGGTGATATATCTATTTATAGAAAGCTCTTTCATACCATCGAAATTAGTTTCAGGCAAACATCTATCTATATCACTCGAGATTTTGACAGTTATTAGGTGTGGGATTGCGTCGCACCATCTCTGCAGTACGATGCTAGTTCAGGGTATCTAGGTATGATATATTCCTCCACGGTGTGATCATTGTGCGGACTACTAATTGCCTGTCAGAAAAGGCAGTTTGAACCATCGACTGGATGGATGCTCGCGCCTGAACCCTGCTCAAGAGGTTCAAGTACGTCTAGCACTTGATAGTATTTATACCGTGCGCAGGCGCTTAGACGAGTTTTCTCTTTCTGACATTTACGGACAATGGTCAAGGCGTCCTTCTTCGAAGAGGAAACGGAATTGAAACTGCTCGTATCGCACCAGGATCACAGAGCATATCATCATTGTTGTACGTACCAATCTGCGTATGCTATGTTTGAAATATAAGTCTGATAAAACACAGGATATGGAAACACATGCTTTCTCCAGTTTTGTTCTGCATGATAGCGAAAGTGATCCAACCCTCCGTTTGTCGACAGATGGATTCGATACCTCGTAGATGCGACAGAAGACACCGTCCGTGTAAACCCTTTCCGTGGAGTCCATCCTCCCCTATATCGATTGAAGACCACAACCTGACGATTTCGTATGACCCAAGAATATGCGGTTATACATCTGGTGACTCTCGTGCAGATATATCCCCGTATTCACGGAACGTGTTGCTTGCAAGACCCTTAAAGACGACACCCCGAATGGAATCTGAGCAACGTAATGTTGTGAATGCATTTCCCGACGGACCCGATCGCTTGGAACATTCTTCAGGTGAGACCGTATTTCCGAAAACTGTTAACAACTCTATCTAAAGAACATCTATCGCCAGGAATACCCAGGCAGGATCTTTTGTTGCACATCACTGTCCATTGGGAAGGACGCGACCATGCTCCTAGTTAAACCATTCTAATGTTGGTCTTTTGGCCGAGGCAGGGGGTGAGTAACGTGCCGTACCGCTCGTTCTCTTTTCTGACAATGAACGTGATTATATCATTTCCTTACCCTTCAAAGCTGTTTAGGTACCGTAGACCGACATCATCGGTAGAGACGACGAAAGCACAGGCAGGCTCACGGATAGTAATCTCTCTCATGAACAAGGTCCCTAACTCGGATGTTATAAACCTGCTTCAGTCGTACCGTGGCGTCAAGGTTTAATATTATTCGGTGCTTCTCTATTGGAAGAGGGTCCCCGTGAGCAGCGCCTGGAGCTGTACTTCATAAGGATCTTCTACGAATGTTAATTGGCAGGTGTTGACGTTCGCTCTCCATTCGATTCATAGGACTGGTTCCCATGGACTGACCCATGACTCAAGAATCAGCGCTCGGCGTCTGGCGGTAGCTGTGTATCCGGTTGCTCAGAGGGGCTATCTTGGAGCCATCCGTCATTCCAATAACTGATACGAGACAATGCGATACATTCCTTCAGGTTCCTTTCCTGTCTGGGCTGTTCCGATATTTCGCATGGGTCTCAACATCAACCGTAGTGCATTCCGCTCTTTACTCTCTTGTTGACTGAATATGCTATATAGGATATTCGAATTCGACAAAAGTATTCTAACTTTGCATCCCCATGCGAAACTCTTCATTCATTCGGTAATGATGACAATGGGCACACAGTCACGATGTGGGTTAACCCTGACCCTTCATTTGTACCCGTCTCATCTGTGTATGGTCTACACGTTGTAGGCTTGCGTTTCGACCCTATCATGCGCCCATCAACATGGTCCCTCGTCCAGACCGTTCGTTGCGGCCCATCGTGATCAAAGGATATGGATTTTCTCTAGTACGAGCATATCATACCACCGGAACCACTCCTCATTCTGCTCGTGATCTACTCAATACTCCAACTTTCTTTGACACGGGAACTTGCGATCTGCACTGCTTCATGGTGCATGGACAGTAGAGTATGGTAATTCTAAAACGTCTACGTGCCGTGTCTGCGGTTGTTCCGTAGATGCTTGGGCCAATCTCATCTGCGCGTGTTGCTGAAATCATTGTTGTTCATGTTCCTGTATCCTTCCGCTCGTAACGTAAGCTTGCTCTGTTGTCGGCTTAAAATCATTCATCGAGTGATCCATATCAGGTTTTTGTGGCTTTTTGGCCATTTTCCCCATCAAGTCCCAACCTTGAACCTACCTCAGAGCCTTGCTCGTTAGAAGATACAATACAATGCGGTTTCAGATGGCTGTATCCGAAGCTCTGCCAAGTTCCCGATTGTCGTTCTATGGACTCTTTTACCAACGACGGTCGTTCTTGAAATCTAATTACTTATCTTCAACTTGAATGCCGATTGATGTATATGGTGGATCATTCATTGGACAGAGTTTGCTCATTCTCTTCCCTTGTCGTTCGATAGAAAAAAGTATACAGTTCGTAAACTTCGTAATCAGCTTTTCCCATATCATTAGGGTCTGGTTCTACTGACTCCGCTCCGAAGCGAGAAAGACCCGGGACCGAGTGACCCAACTTTCATCATACGTGATAAGCAAGCTTCTCGCTATTTTAGGTTAGGTCCATAACATTCATTGACAGAGACCCTCAGGGACATCGTGCCATGAGAGCTTTCTATTATGTACCATTGAAATGGGTCTTGGATTTCGCAGGCTGGTGCATTACAACACCGGACCGGCTGAAATGTAAGGTCTCATTACTTATAGGACCCATACGCTACATATTTAACTCCAGGCCGTATGCCACAGTTTTCCGGTGTACAGAACATAAGATTATGATACAAGCTGTTTGTGCTAGCGCTGGGGCCAATGGCGCTACTCACCCACGGTTCCGTGCAGAAACGAAGAAAAGATGTTCCAATGACCTCAGTGGCACATTGTTGACTTTCAATGTTCGGATCACATCTACTGACGGGCTCCTTCCGAATATAATGAAGCTCTGCTGGTTCAATTGAACGGTTCCGGGATCATACGTCATTAACGTGAGCGGAACATACATCGTTGATTGTGAAAAATATATGTGGCATCCCGAAGGCTTTCTCAACTTTTTCCGCGGGATGTGACTTGAGAATATTATATTCAAGAGCTCTAATGGCTCGCCATCTTTCTTTTTCTTTTTTTATTCTTTTTTCGTAAATGGACATCGCGTGGGATCTAAGCTTGTGGTTGTAAATGGTTATATTGGTATGCATAGCATTTCAAATAAAGAGAGAGCTATTCGGAGTTCCTGATTGGTGTGTTACTCCGTGAGAGCGACGGTGCGGTTAAACGACAAGCCGCTCAAATGATGCCTTGGTGAAGGGGTCAATAGTTTAGTGATACTCCTTGGAAAGCGAGGATGACGTCTGTATGGCCTTAGATTTAAGTAACTCGGCGATAGCCAAAGTGGGGGGAATGTCCAGGAAGTCGACATAGAGCTGTCCTTCCCCGGTGTTTCCGCGTGTTCATCAAAGGGAGTCAGAAGTCCATGGTTGTTTGTTACGCCTACGAATGATTCCTTCAACTCCATCCGTAAGCATTGACAGAACTGGTTGTGTGCGGTGAAAAAACACGAGTTCTGCCTTTATTTCGGCCGCGTCTTTTAGGCCATAAACACGGGGGATGAAAGGGAGAAAGATGCAAAAGATGCGAATCCCCAAAATCTTGAGCGGTTGCCGCGTGCGAACTTTGATGAACATTTCTATATATTTAGTGATCAAGACAAAAATGTTGCGTCTGATCGTACGTTGTCGTGTAGAGCAGTGCAAGGAGAATGCCTATGCCTCACTCATGCTACCTGAAGCTGTCTAATTAAACTAAAGATGAAGATACTACTGTGAAATATATCTGGAGAACATAGCGTCTTTGTGACTACAAAGTCCTGGACGAAGCCTTCAAGCTTCAAGTCATGAAGATGTTAACTTGAACAAAGTATATAAGAGCGACTCCTTGCCAGTAGTAGGCCAAATAAGATGTGCCATAATTTGTCGATTCGCGAACATGGATTGGACGTACTCTCTCCCAGATCTTGAGCGTCGGCGTATAGATCTTGTGCCGATCTAATCAACCCGCCCGCCACTCGCAAGTCACCGATAGGCAGATGGTAGCTCAGCGCCGGGTATTCGGTCCGTGTCACACTGATATGTTGCCAGCGTCCTGTACCGATTGCTTGGTTTCCGGTCACAGACGCTCTATGAAGTAAAGGTCCATTGGAAATGGCATCGATAAATATCCTTAAAATACGAGCTAGTTCACTGACACCTAAAAGAGGACGAGAAGCCTGTGAGCCTGGATCACCGACTGAACTCTGGCTGAAGCCCGAAGGCTTCTGACATATACGTATACTGTAGTCGTTCAAGTCTACCTGATGTCATAATATGCTGCGAAATGTAGTTCCAGGGTCCTCTCGAGTCTCGGCCTGCCAGAATCGGTGTCCTCGGTAAATTCTGGGGGCATGCTTCTTGAAAATATGGCCATCCAGATACAGTGTCAGACGAACGGATAAGTCCATTATCAACTGTCCCAGTCGACTACGACGTTCTCATTGTTCCATTGTTGATCATTCCAATCCCAGAAGAGTTCTTCTTCCCGTTTTCCGTGCTTGAGTTCCCAAATCCATCGACTTCTCGATACTCCGACATGTAGAGCCGAATTACAAACCCTCACCCCAATTTACATCAGGCTTACGTCTGTTATCTGGGTAGATATCGTCCCACTGGGATATCAACTGGTGCCGCACTACGTTCTCCTTTCACAGAACTGGTATTCTTAGACACTTTAGAGCTCATGACTTGAGGCGACCTGAATAATTCTGTTTTCAGTGGTATTCCGTCAAGATCACCCCGTTTTACGTATACAACTTAGCGCATACTCATTCGTATACTCATCCTTAACAGTGTTCATGGCGGAATGCCTTTACTGGTTAAACCAATTAAGTATACTTTGTCAAGATTTATGTCTCCAGCTCGGAGGCGTACTCAGATCACCGATAAACTTAATCATCAAGGCGATCCATAGCAACGGTGGATACTCCCTCATCTCGCAGAGAACCACACCACGGAGCAGAAGGACAGGCGAGAGGAATAATACATGAATGGAAAGGAAGTCTCTCACAAGAGCTGGGTTCTAGCACTCTAGAGCATATAGACATAAGAATATTTGACGCTCTAATGCCTTGAAGGACGGTTGGACACGCCACATAGGCCAAGCATCCCCGGCCGGAGGCAATGGAAACAACTCCGGCCATCAGACATAGCATGGACGCCGCGAAGCGGCTTCAGAACTTGAACCGATATCACAGGGAAAGAAATCAATTGACGCAAATAAATGACCATGGAATATGTTCCAATCAATATGGAGAAATAGCTCCAGAAAAAAAATACAGACATCTAGTTCGTATGTACCACCACCTTTACGACTTCTCTATGATCGTACGTATCTCGTATATATCTTGATATTCGCTCCAGCAACTTGACGGACTTCACCAGCGGTTCTCCGAGTGGAAGGTGTGAGGTCCGAGCTTCCGCGTAAGAGCTCTTGTATCGAGTCGGCTCTAGAGAATCCCAAATAGAAACCTTTCCATAGACAATATTATCAATATCTCGCGACCAAAACTCACCACTGAAGGAGGTCTCAGGCATGATGCAATTTGCGAGCGTATCGGGAGGAACCAATAACTTGTAATTAATCAACGATGCGTGAAATAAGTCAAAGCACAAGTGACACAGGCGAGAATTGACTTCGAAGATTTGTCACCAGTTGAAGGATTTCATAGAATGAAGGTGTTTACGCACATATCACCATCGGAATTGTGACATTCGGTAGGCTGAAACAACACCAGCACTAGTGCCACTTATCGGAAGAGTCATTCGGCTACACAGAAGGAGGCGTGTTCAGAGTCGATAATAGTTTAAAAACGGATAAGCGAGATTACCAGTAGGCAAAAGGGGAAAGATGCGTTGCGAGGTTAGGGATACCCGGGCACCCACCGTAGCCTAAAATATGACTGGAAGGGGAAGATGAAAGAAAAATGCTACTGTTGACGGAACTATGTGATGTAGGCACTGGATTGCTATGAAACAGTACATGGCTCGAAGACGCGGCATGCACCATCTGTCCTTTTAGAGTCAGAAAAGACTGGAGACACAAGGAAGTGTATGAACTGGAATTGAAGGCGATAGAAGTTATTCCTCTAGCTGGACCGGTATGCTCCACAAAAAATAGAGGTTGCAGTCAGAAGAGAACAAGAAGTTGCTATGATGATAACTTTGAGGAATCATTTGTCTGAAATAGGTGTTAGCCTCCTTCGTGAAAGAGTACTAACAGCCGGCCGATGCCTCGTTCCTTTGTAATTCTTGAACGTGACTTGATGGTCTAGATCTGAAATTATAGATAGAGTATTTCAACCACAGAAATATAAATGTAGTGAAGAACCTTTGGCGATATTATCTCTTCAGAGAGCAAAGATCGGCGCCATGAGCATGTTGGTCAAAGTCGAAGGTAGGAAAGTGAAGAGCGCCGGTGACGATCTAATCTTACCTGAGTTACGTCGGGCCGGTGACTTTTTGATCTCAAGCCGACCACCCCAGACCCTCAGCGACATGAGAAAACGCACTTGAACAACGCAGCTTTACGCCGGTCTCCGCCGCTTTGTTTCATTCTTATTCTTCAAATACTAAACGATATCATACCTCGGGATTTCGCGGAATCCATCACTGTAGATTATTTGCAGACAACTGAGCGGCCGATGTTTTCGCATTTTCTTCGTGTTCATTGGCTGATTGTCTGCGTAGCCAATGAGGTGCAAGGTTCTATGCGTGCTCGAGCTCCAGGGGTACGACATCCTGAATGATGCAATCTGGATGAAGATATTCTTGGTATTTCTCGATATCAGGGTCAGCTTACTGAGATGGGCGAAATCTCCGCAAGGTCAACAATGCGACACTATCTTCAATGAAAATTTCCTCCGCCTTCTCGTATCTCTCTCTCTGCGTTTCTCTTTTTCAATTACCATAATATTCGAAGCTGAGACATTAGTAGGGTCGAACAACACTCGATCTCGCAGGATATTGTTTATCGCATGGCTGAGTGAATTATATATCCTCATTGGAGGAGATTTTTGTTTCTCTCACTTTTCTCCAACCGCAGAAGTGGAGATATCAATACTTTCAACCGGCTTCCTTAGTCAGCCGTATTCCTTGTCTTTGTTATTGACGCGAGCCGGATATACATATACAGTCATAACAGCCTGGTAAGCAGCGAATTTCCGCCTTCTTATTTTTCTCAGAAATAATGTCAGAAACGTACAGCGCTGTTCCCATGGAGTACAATCACAATCCGCCTCCTTCGGCATTGATGATATCTGGGACTGTTATACGACATGCCGTTGTCTTTCAACCGTCGGTGGTATTCACTGTGCATGATGTTCCTTGAAAACCTACACACGCTCTGTCGATCTCTCTTTCCGGGCGGCATGTGCAGATTTAGCTAAGAGCCACACTTTGTTTCCGTCGATCGGCAGACCGCAAATCCATAACGAGGTCCCTTCCCACGTAGAAAGGCCTAGCTGACGGTGTACTGTACGTTTACAGTTCATACAAGCATTGAAATGGTCCATATCCACCAGCACCTTGGCTACGGCTGTGCCGAATTGACACGCCTCTTCATCGATTTCACAGGTTCATCTTTTCTTGATCGGGGTGAGAGTGGGTAGTCAGCGCTCACCAGATTAAGCACGTCATGCGTATTCCATCATACGACGTTGCTGTGAATGTCCGCCGCTCCCCGTTGATCTGGTTCCGGGGGGCTCAATTGAAATTGAACCACGAACCAGACTGTTGATGTGGTATTTCCTGCACCAACCTATGATCCGGGAACATTTGTTCAATAGAGACTGGATGGTTATCGTTATCTACATGCTGCGGTTACATTCATTCCCTTCTTTTCGCGGTTCATTTCTCCGAAAGGAATGATGATTCTCTCACACGCTTCATCATCCTTAGAATTACTCGGCGGTGCGTCAGCGCTCCTGCTCCGAATCGACCTTACTACATGAATTCAGAAGCAAAAATAGGTGCATCATCGCTGCCACAGAACGATACTTCAGCTTCCAGGGTGTAAATGCGATGGGGAAACACGAGGCTTTCGTATTGATGTTCCCCTTGATACGCCGCTGATACCCCGAAGCCTTACCTTCACCTTACGACGTTGACTGTCTACCCTTAGAAACGAGACGACTATCCGCGAAGACAGTTTCTTGACACCTTTAACTTTGCAGTAATATGCTCCCTTAATGACTTGGCTCACATATTTTCTCGGGAAAATCCAAGGTGATGGTAGATCCGGGAACTAGTTCATAAGATGTCCTCCATGGCCTCTTCACCGACACTCTGTTCCATCATAGTCTCTCATATCTGCGGCGATAGATGGACGGTTTCAAGCCATTTCCTGACAGCCGTGCATATTACTTCGAGGAATCGAAGGGCAGAGCTGGGAACCCGTACCGTCTTCTTAGGACCGTAACGCGGTTCAGCGAGGTTTCGCTTGCAATTCATCTCGTTATGGCACGAAAGACTATACTTGTTAGTTTCAAGGCTGGCCGTTGACTTATTCTCGGTTAGAGTTGCTGGTGAAGCAGTAGCTTCAGAGTTGTGACCGAATTCTGCATAGGCAAAGTCTTTTGAGGCGTTGGCAGAAGAAGATACTGTTGATTGTATGTGGCGAGCTCTATGTCATCCTTCTCCCTAGTCACGTGGACAAATAGGTTATTAGCTACTGATCCATGCTCTGTTTCATCTCTAGGATTTTTGATCCTAGACATGGCATGTTAAAGAGCGGCTCTGGGAGCCCATGATGTCCGGATTTTTTGGATCGTTGTGTTTTGCAGACAATCTGTCCCCAATAATTGGATCCGTTCTTAACTTGAAAATGTTCCTCACTGTACGCAACATATATACGGTTTGTCTCGCTATAGAATTATTTTAGCGTCTTCTTCTAACCTTCCTCATTCCTCAGTACGCTCGCGGTCTTGATCAGACGTACACAGTGAGCACTTTCATCCATCCCTGAAATTTACATCTATACCATAACTCTAAAACACTCTGAAACCGTTACGAAGACAATTATTGTCGACACTGGCCATCGTCCGACTGCTGAAAATGCAAGAAAGTACCGGATATTCGGCCCGTGGCTGCCATTCATAGGCTTTGACTTGAAGTAATGTCTCTTACCCTACGTATCGGTGATTCTTATCACCTACACAAGTCGATTTCCATCTGCAATGTTACTACTTGAACGTCTCGACGAAATGACATGAGAAGGCAGAATTTTTTGCCCGTAACATTACGTCCGACGAATGTTTAGCCGGCAGTAAGTTCCGATTCGAGGAAGAATCCACGCTCATTACGCTTATCCGGAATTCCGGTCTTCTACAGACTCCGACATAGTATGGTTCTATCAGGGCCGAATTTCTCAAATGTACCACCGACACCCACGCGTGACAGCACAGCAGGGGAGTCCGCTCTCAGATCTAGCCCGACATGTATTTTTCCCAGGAGTATGAAGAAGGAACCTGGCAGTTATCACCCTACCAGATGTCGTCTTTGGATCTAAAATCCCTTATGGTGGTAGTTTCCCTCATCCAGCGATGAGGGCTGGAGTTGGCGCGCCGATTAATTTATGTCTTAGGGCAACTAATTATGCCTTAGGGCAACTATTTATTTCTGGATATAGATATCGAAGCAACCGACGCGTCGCATTAATAGGTCACCTAACAGTTACAGATGAGCAGTATGTTCATAAATCTGAGTCGTCTTCTCGTCAGTAGCTGCTCTGGACGTCGATTGGGAAATAAAGCTACGTAGTCTTACCATGAGAAGAGATAGGTTAGGAATACGAAAATCATTGATATCTTGTTGATATCCTAATCACGGAATCCAGTTATCGCGCCAAGATGCACGTGAATACCCAGCTGTCCAAAATGGCGGTGGTTCGAGGTTCATGTATCACTCGGACTTCATTGAACAATGAGCATCGGAGCGAAGGATAAAACATACGGAGATGTCGAGCCAGAGAGTCAATTCGACATGTTTTGTTTTGACTGATGAACTGAGAAGCAACAGCGTGAACGAATCAGATCAACGGCGGTCGACGCGCCAGCGCGATTAACTTTCGTGACTATGAAGCGCCATTGCCTTTAAATGGCTGTTGGTCACTGACCAGTGAAAGATTTAGAAAGTAATTCGGATTCATGAAGTTACATGAGGCTAGAGCTTTGATCGTTCGTTAGTCAGGTCATCGAACGCAGGCTGTGTCTGGAAAACAAGGCAATGCTCTTGTCCTTCTTTGCCTCATTCCTCTCACACCGGTGTTTCTCGATCTTGTACCCGTACTCCGCGTTCGAGTTACCGCATAGGTCCGCTTCAGCTGATATCAAGCATGCTGTATAACGGGGCCGCAGACATGCTTTGCCTTCTCTCCTCATGAACAATCACCTTACCAAATATCATCGAGGTATCATCGTGGTTCTCGTCCGCTGACGCATCGTAGGTAAAATATTTATTTGCCTGTATTGAATTTGTATTAGTCATTTAAAATCACCTGAAGATGGTATCAGTACGCCACCAGCAGAAGGCCTCATGCCGCATGCCTATCAACTTTATGTTCTGGAAACGACATGTCACTCTGAAGAAGAAGTATGTATAAGGTTAATTAAGAATCTTTCAATACAGGTGTGAGGCTCACCGACCCCACACCCGGGCCCCGCAATAGAAATCCGGGCTTTAATGGCATACTGTAACGTATGGTTTTGATGCGCCACGCAGACAGTTTGAGGCAGGCTGCTCCGGTAATCAATGGCTGCAGGCATGCCGTGAAGTAGTTTGTGATCAGAGCCAAATGTACAAAGACGATAATTGATCGATGTAGCTGAAGCAAATAAGATTGAAGGACGATATACTACGCCACAAAAAGTGAGACGTCATAGAATTACAAGAACTACAATGCTCTTCGGGCTATACATCTTCAGGAATATCAAGGTAACTATGACATCTTTCCTAGAGTAGCATATCCACAGAATCTGGCTGCTACCCTCGATTCCTAAGCCCAATGATCAGTAAGGGTGACAGGGTCTAGTTCAAACAACTTACTGACAGTGTTCGCTAAAGCATGCAGAACCATCTCTGCTGTGGCGTAAGGGATATATACCGATGCTGAGGAATTCTGGATCGATCCAATGTAATTTGAGAGCCTCGAACCTTCCCTAGCAAGCCTAGGTAAAACGATTAGCATAACGAGAACTTGGATGCTCGAGTACATCGCGATCTCCGTTGTGCAGGCAGCATACTGATCACGCTATTACGAGAAATCCCACCCACAGTTAGGGGCCAAATTTCAGTAGAGATACTATTTTCATATAAGAAGTAACGGCAAAGCATGATCGCCCACGCAGACAGGGCCTGTCGACATTGATAAACTTTGAACATGGAGCTGAAGAGATAGCTTTACTAGGACTCTTTGAGCATGACAAATATTCATCAAAATTGAACTGATTATAGTGAGGATTCCGGGGAGAAGGGCTGCAGAGAGATCGTTGTTGATGTCAGTGCAAAGGAAGTGCTTGTGCCGACCCCGTGATACGTAAATCTAATCTAATCAAGGGGTATATCCCCGGGGAATCCCGGACCGTGTTGAACCCGCCGATGGCTTCATCTTTGCGGCGGTGCAATGAAGATCACCCTGACCTCTGCCGAGCTGTTTTTTTAGGATTCATTTCCTGGGAAAAGTACTCTGGCGAACCTGGTTCAGTAGGCCGGCAGTCATCTATTTAGAAAAGTCCAATCGGTGGTCAGTTGAGCTATCTGATTCTCGGTGCTCAAATCTATGGAAAAGTTGGATTGTATATTCTCCTATGACTCCTAGACTCTAGTTATTGGTTTCGAGAGCTGATGATTTCGCCAACATAGTATCTTTTTGCTGGGCTCGCTACTCTCGATCTGTTGGACTAGCTTAGGAACCGCCTATGGTCGTTCAATCTGATCTCATTAGCGCTTCTGAAGTCAGGGTCTCTGTGTATGGCTAGGATGCTTTACGAAACTACGCAACTGGAGCGAGACTATTATCGCTGGTTTTCGTAAGCTGTGTTACCTCTTTATATGGCGTTTCCAAAGCTCCGCGTTGGTACTCTATCTTCGTGAAAATGTGTATCGCACTGGAATTTCAAGCTCTTCGCATAATGACGGACGGTTCCATGTTTTCGCATGAATAATGGGGAACGCACTGAACAATTGTAATTAACCGGCTGCTCGGTGTTTGGTCATCAAGTTATTTGTTTTATTGGGTGCTAAATATTACGCTACAGTTAATCGTATGAAAGAAAGCTCGCAGGATTTCGTGATGCTGTCCTCTCCTTGTTCTATAGGCGCTGCCAAGACCGAACCCCATTGGCGTAATGCTGCAGAGCCCATGTCGTAAGGCCCATCTTACGGGACATTGCACCGGATAGCTCGGTGGCTATTGAAATCTCACCCCCATTCCACCGACTGAATAGCAATATGAAGTCGTGACGAGCTCACAGTCTGACACTTCCGAGGCGATGGTTCTTGATCGGTGCGAGGGTGGGGAAGTTGAATACTCACTGAATACCAGACTCCGCGTTTTATCTATGAGCCAGATAAGGTTCTCTCGTGACGTTTTGGGTTTAGCACTATTTTCCCGGCTGTCCCGCCGAGTGCAAGGCGATGCTCAGGGGATACCATCAGTCCTTGGTTCTATTGGCAGCGGAATACTGCGATCTCACGCGATCCCACACATTGGTTCTTTCACACATTCCTGCGCTGATGGTACCACTGTAACCGAGAAGTCCCGTTATCTTCGAGGACTAGGTTTAATGTCGGAGCTTTGGTCAAGTTCCAGGGAGGAGAATTTTTTTTGGGGGGGGAACCGGTCTGCTATTCTATGGAAGTCTAGGATTGTCCAATGCAATCGACGCAGAGTCTTGGGCCGTGGTAGGGCTTGTTATTTGTCAAATTATTCAACGAGAGATTTCGAGGTTGAGGCACGTGTGACTGACTATTTTTTACGGACTGTTCGAGTCTCACATATCTTTAGATCGTGCAGCTCTATACCCTCATGCGGCCAGGTCCATTGCTCAACTAGACTCTGCTATCTAGGCAACCAGCAAAACAGAATGGTGCCTACTGCGCAAAAGCTTCTGAATATCCTACATTCTAAATCTGGTTACGGATACTGATTTGTTTAATGATAGCGCGCCCTGTATCCGACGGCTCGAAATGTTCTAATAAGGGAATGGTCTCCCGATCCGACGATTTCTTATCGTCCTCTTGTTTTCGACTATCCTCAATGCTGATTCCGGCGTCTAAACTAACTATAGGCATGTCATGGATAAGTATATCTATCATTGCGACTCTAAATTCATGCAATGTCGATCAGGGGGGCGCGGACTGTTATTCTTAACAAATGGGCCTTGGTGCACCTATTTCTGTGGTATGTAGATCAGGGTCAGTCTTCGTCGGTGCGATGTTATTCATAACTGACATTAGGACTCGAGCTATTCGTGTATTTGATCAATGGTATTATTGGCATGTGAAATTCAAAAAGGACATTCTTAGCAGATAGCCGGTATATGGTGATTCGGCCGATGAGCGGAGTCTATGTGCTCATTTTCCGCTGATAGGCTTGTGAAAGGTCTTTGGCACTTAGTTGAGGGACCAGAGGCCGTGCGCGACTAATTATCTCTTTTGCGGACAGGGTCTTCTCATGCAATCTCGGTATGTTTGCACCCACATGCTACATTGTCTGGCATATGGTCTCAGACTCCAGCAAGAGTTAATCCTCACTTAGTACCCGGTCGACGCCACAGAAATTTGGTTACCGAATGAATGCGTAATAAACGACCGTCATCATCACGTCCGAACATCGGCCTTCGAGAATCTGAGACGAAGGGCCAACACAGCAAAGCTAGGACGTCCGATAACCGATGTCAAACTGCCTTTAATGGATGACTCGAACCCATTAATGACGAGTTTTACTCGGAAAGGTTACATTGAACGACCGCTTTCAAGTTTATGAATGCTGCTTGGCAGTGTAGCACATGGATACAGCGTTCGTCGCCCTTCACTAGAATCCTTCGTCGCACATCGTTGATAGGCGGGACGTATATGATCGCACGGAGATGTCGTTACGGGCAAATAAGACACAAGGCAGTGAAGCATATCTTATCTTATCACTCGCCCTAATGAGCTTCCTGACCACCACAAGCGGCCGACTCCGGGAGATACCTTGACCATCGCCATATACGAACTTCGATTTCAAGGTTCGCGGTATTGATCATTTCCTTAACATGGTGCGAGGGAAAACGTAACCTATACAATCTACTCTGGATGAACTGGGGCTCAGGATTCCGTTTGGGTCAGCGCTTCTGTACTGCCTCTCCCGTTGATTTTCATCATCCCGCAGGACAAGAGTGGAATTATATTATATCTCCCCCGCAATCATATTGATCTCTCCCCTCGACACTGTTTCTGACGTTCACAACAATTTGCTGGATCTGTCTGGTCTCAAACGTGTTTAGACAGACAAATCCTTGTCGCTTCTGTCCTTCCGCCTTGTTCGGATGACCGGAGAACTTTTGATGGATAGATACATCATTTGGAGCTATGCACATGACGAGTACGTTTGGCGCGGCGTGGTGCATGGATTGATTGATTCCCGCAGTTTGGACGATTCATGCGTGCTGGCTTAAGGTTTCACAGCGTCGGGTGGTTATTTCTTCTTCTCGTTATTGGACGGCTGGCTGTCCGCAGTGTCGTCACCTGGCTTTGGGGGGTTCTTTTCTATCGTCAAGAGAGGAAGATTGTCGTTCTTTCCGACGTTGACAATGAAACAGGATATCGCTCGCGGTGATAGAAGAGTTTCTATGAGGGTTGATTTTTATTTTTCCATTCTTCAGGCTTCCGTGGTGTGTGCTGTTGAATGTCTCCCGTTTTTTGTTACCTACCTGAGCACCTACCAGCCACTTTTTCGGTCCTCGACGCCTGACTTTGCGGAGTGTGGCTGCTTCTACGGACAAGGCAATTTGGGCCGGAGGTCCGGGATCGGCTCCTTGTACTCTTGCTGCTGCTGCATCGATCACCACCTCGTATACCGGCATAATCAGCCTACTTGAGACAGTGCGACTCCGACGTCCGAGCGTGAGTAATTTGTTCTCAAGTCGGTGTTTTCATACCTTGACCGTATAACCCATGATCCTTGGGTTTTTATCATTTACCGTACGTGTCCCTTAGCGTCTGATGTCGAGCCTCCTAATGAGCGCCACTCTCTCTCTCTCGCGACTTACCAATCCTCCCTCCCCACCACGGGACACGGTGGGTTTCTCCATTTGCGTGGATACTCTCACTGATTAGTACGGAGTGGTACACGACGTTGCCGTTATCCGTCGATTCTTCGGGTGAATTTGGCACCTTACCAGACCACCTAGGCTTGTCGGTCGAGATCTTCCGCTGGGTCCAGTCAACTTCATCCGCTGGTACTCTCTCAGGCGTGTACGAGGGAAATGTGTTATCTATCGGTGGGTGTCTCCCAGATGTATGGAATGACGGCCATCTTGTTTACTCCCTCCGCCAGAGGTCACGGATACCGTACTAGCCGGGGGGCCTAGTCCCATTTCCGGTCAGTCACTGTCGGGGCCGCCGTCATATTCCACAGCGAATGTTCCCCGAGGCCGGAGGCAATAAACATGGATTTATTTTTATCGAGGGATCGGCGTGTGGCGTTTGACGAGGAGCGGATAAATGTCGCATCGGGGTGAGGGGGGGCGATTTTGAATTTGGGGTGTGGTCCGGGTGGTGAAGGGGATTAGGGGAGAAGTCGTTAACCTTCCTCCCTATTAGCTCAGTTGGTAGAGCGTGTCACTAGTATACTGTTTGGTTTACTACGATGACGAGGTCAGTCGTTCAAGTCGGCTAGAGAGAATACTGACGCAGATAGATTTGCTCCTTTTTTTTTTTGAGTCGAGAATTAAGGTCGATCATATTGCAAAGTGACCCATCTGAGCGTTGACCACAGTATAACTTATCACTACGGAGTGGTTATTCAAAAAACTCATATTCTACCTTAGCCGGCGTATAAGACAGTCCCGGAGCCAAGAGAATCTGGCTATCACACATCCCCGAACACTGAAACCCCCGATCTTCCGGCCGCTGAAGGCCTCAACCCTCGACGCTTCGTTGGTTTGGCCTGACGCGAAGAGCCTCTCGTCTACCATGCGGATAATCGGTACTGAACCTGGACAGTCAGCGGGTCTTAGTCTCAACGCAGAGTTCCACCTGTCGCCAAGAATGTTCTCATGCGGATAAACGGTCTATCCCTCGTGGCGAGAGAAACCAGTGGCGGAGCGGGGTTCGAGGCGCAGGGAGGTATGACGAAACGAAAACGAGGGGGGGCGGGGGGGTGCGTGGCGCATCGGAGTGGGAAAACGAAATGGACTGTCGTGCTCCCCCAAGGGTGGGGTTGGGGTGGGTGGGAAATGAAGGATCGAGACCGCTCGAATGTTGAGGCCAGGGAGGTAGGTAATGATATACGACCCGGGAGATGGGTTTTTGCGAGAAGGAAATGGGGGGTGATGTGAGTGAGGTGGGAAACTTTGGACGTAAGGAGACAAGCAGGGAAGGAGAGATGTAACACCCCGTTTTTAGCTTTTTGGCGCGGGAAGGAAGAGAGGGTGTGGGGGGTGGGTGGAACGAGGCCGACGGCTGTAACGGAACCGACTGCTTGTGGTGGGCTGACCTCCGCAGGATATGGAGAGCAGGGAAGAAGATTTACCCCATGGCCTCTTGGGGATACTATAGGCCGAGTAAAAAAAAAAAGGCAGGGAAGAAGACTGGGAAATGAACAGACGAACGAGTCGTAAGGTCTGGAACGGGGGAGGAAATACAAATGGTAGGTGCGAATAGGACGAGGAGGGGGGTGAAGGACGAGCCAATGAGGTGATGGGGATGAGTTGGCCAATGAGAGATGGGAAAGAGACTGAGCCAATGAGAGAGACTACCGAAAAGGGAGGGATTCTCCCGCGGCATATAATGTTTTCTTGTATGGAGAAAACACTGCGGCTTCTGTATCTAACGCGTCCGAACCCTCGATGGGCTAACCCGAAGCCAAGGGTGGAAGAATCACGAATTTTTCGGTGCGGGGGAGAATTACAATTCCTTCCCTCCCCCACGACTCGCATCAGGAATCACGCGTCGTGGTGACGTTGTAAAACGACGTTGCGAACAAGCGGAGATAGGGTAGAGGCGAGAAGAAGAAGGCAGGGGGGATGAAGAGCCCGGGGGCGGGGCAGATGGTCGGACGCGAAGTCGTTGTGCGCCCCCAAGTTGGTTTGGTTGGGTAAACACCGACGGTAAGCGGGCTGACGGCATCCCGGGATTGCAACGATCAACAAAACAATGTTTGCTTGATTTTCGTTTTGAGCGGTGCGCTTGGGAGATTATGACGAAAATGGGTTTATTGCGGGGGGAAGGGAGTGAGACGGCCCGGATGGGTAGGGGGGTGTCTTACATTGTAAGTAAGATGGAAAGAAGCGTCTGGGATCATCAGAGAGGGGGGAGGCAAAAAAAAAAATTACAATGGTCATCCGTCTTGGGTTGTGATGGATTGATCCCTTCCGGTCAATGACTGAGATCGAAAAGACAAATGAGATCCGAAATCGTCGAACCCGATCGCCGGGAGCAATAAGACCGCCACCGAGATTTATTTGGGGATGTTTGTGTGCGGCATGTCGGCATTGCAATACATACCCAAGAGCAAAGAGGGCGACAAACTTCCCACCTCGTACCCACCACCACCTTGCCTTTAGCACCCTTCGCCATGGGACGCAGAAAGATTGAGATACAGCCGATTACTGTGAGTGCTCGATGCTAGGATGGGGTATTCGTGGATACGAGGCGCTGATGGGGTTTTTTTTGGGTGCGGGTGTAGCATGAACGAAACCGCTCGGTGACTTTTCTAAAGGTGACGCTTAATCTCTGTTCCCCTCTCTCCCCCATCCCCTTCCCCCCAATCCGACCCAGCCCCATCCTGTCCTCCCCCCATCTTTCTTTATCCCAGTGGTCGCTGCTATTTTTGTCCCGACACGAGACTAATAAAGTTCTTGGCATTTCTTCTTTATTTTTGGCTCGCGACGGGTACCCACTGTGCAGAGGAAGAACGGGCTCTTCAAAAAGGCGTACGAGCTTGGTGTGCTGTGTAGTGTCGATGTTGCTGTGATCATCTTTGGTGCGTGTTTGTCGTTCGTTGACGCCAAGTGCTCTGGGCTGATGTTGTCTATTTTTAGAGGAACGCCCGGGGCATCATCTCAAGTTGTACGAATACTGCTCCGGCGATACGAGGGACATCGTCCAGAGGCATTTGCGTGTACGGACCTGTCTTTTTCTGCGCGGTCGCTATAGGGGTCACTGACGACTCTTCTTTATCCAGTATGAAGGCGAGAAGGATACGCGTGGGCCGGCAGACTTTTCTGGCGCGGTCAAGATTCTGGACGAGGAGGACGAAGAGGACGACGACGAGGTTGTCTCGGCCGTGCCGTCAAAACGCAGGGGCAGTGGACGACTCAGACCAGTGGGGACCGGTGACCTTGGCGAGGTGAGTCAGCGTATCCACCTTTCTTTCCGGCTTTCATCAGCGCCGTGCTCGATGATGACCAACATATATCGTGCTTGCTGTTCCCCGCCGCCGTCGTCATGACGTTGACCGCTCGTCATCGCTGTCGTCAACGCCCCAGATCTTGGCTTCCGTTGACCGCGCGGCTTCTCTAATACCCTTCTCGTCTCTTTCTCGCCACGTACTCTTAGCTAACCCACTATTTCTCCCGACAGCTCGACTACCAGCACGCTCAGCACCATCCGTCTCACCACTCCCACATCCCGCCACCTCCGCCTCGCGCCATGGCGATACCCCCGCCGCCCATCCCCCAGACGCCCCTCCAGCAGTCCTCAACATCGTCCTCGTCGCTCCCTATCTCCTCCCTCCGCCACCCGCATCCAAACACCAACCCCCATAAGAAGCAGCGTCTCTCTCCGCCCTCAGTCTCTGGCCCCGGCATGCATAGCCGTTCCTCCTCTGGATCCGGGTCTGGTGGTGGAGGTGGAGGTGGAGGGGGGGGAGGCGGAACCGCAAGCCAAGGAGGAGGCTTCTACCCGCCCCCCTCTACTGCGCAGTACCACCACACGCCCTTTTACAGTGGCGGCGGCGGCGGGGGTGGAGGAGGCGGAGGCGGGGGCGGAGGCAACTTCTCCACTCCTGCCCAATTCGGAGGCGAGAGGCGATATGCGGGTTACCCCACCCTGAGCCCGCCCATGTCCCGCGGAGGTGGAGAGATTTTTGGCTTGTTTGACGATCATGGCAGGCCCGGCTCGTCTGGTGGGCCGGCGGGCGCGGGGCCTGGTCCTGGTGGCTTTGATTGGCCTATACATGCTCCGCCGAATGCCCAAGCTGGCACTGGGCCGACGCATAGTCCTACTCAGGGGAGGGTCGACGGTGCTTGGTTGGACTTTTTGAGTACCAGTAATGGGGGGCCTGGTGGTGGCAGTAGGCCGTCGACTAGCTGGGAGAGGGATACCGGGGCTGGAGGTGATGAAGGCGGAGTCGTAGAGAAGGAGGAGGGGTAGGGCCTACGCTTCCTATAAACGGTTTATTGGACCCTCATTTTTGTTTTTGATGTGCTTTTATTCTGTCTGTGGAGAGTAAAAAATGTTCACATTTGTGATATTGAATGTAGTTGGTTTATTATAGATTTTGTGTATGGGTAGAGATAAAAACAATGCCCCCTAGCCGACTTGAACGACTGACCTTGTCATCATCCTTCAAATTGCGAATACGAGTGACACGCTCTACCACTGAGCTAAGAGGGCACAACCTTCCTGGCAATATATATATTGACATCCGACCAAGCTACAAAAACGTCCCTATCAAATATCATTCCTTCCCCCACACGCATCGCCGATCCTTGAACAAGCGATGCGATCGATCGCATAATTGTAAATATACAGCGTCCGTTCGTCGCTCGTGCCGTTATACCGGTGAATTTCACGACTTTGGTCTGATAGCGGATTTCTGTAGTTGTGGGGACTCGTCACTCGTAATAAAAATTCTCTACGTTCCCTTTGAAGTGAGGAAGGGTTGGGATTAAAAAACTGGGCGTACATTCCCTCTAGCCGATTTGAACGACTGACCTCGTCATAACAGATTGTCGAGAACTGTTTATACTAGTGACGCGCTCTACCAACTGAGCTAAGAGGGAGACATCCTTCTTAAATATGGAAATAAAGTAACAATCAACTCAGGGTTCGGGCGGGCCCCATACCAATCAACGAGAATGCGAGTTCTGATGAAGAGTGAGAGAATTTTATATGCGTTACCTACTATAATCAAGGATCAGGGCCGTACCTATCAATGAAAAATGGTAGTTCAGCTTCGAAATGGTGCCAATCCCATGAAACCGCCCGAGTTCCCTCACCACAACCGCCCGAGTCCCGGGGTTGACGGAGATGATAGGATTACGTCGCGTTCTTGAGCTGTTGCTTCTGTTAAAAGATGTAACATGAGGGACTATGCCACGAAGTGTTAGGAAGTCGGGCCCGGCGGTTGTGCAAAGCCGAGTCGATGTTATGGCTTCCACATTCTTCTCCGATATCTAAGAGCCCAATAACAACCCAATAAAAAAGATTGAGATTGTCGTTCTACTTTTGTTTCCTTGAACGGTTGACCAGACAAGATATATACTCTACCGACTGAGCTAGAAGGGATTATCTTTCTGTTATACAGGCCATGAGCGACGAGGAAATGAGCCGAGTGCTGAGAATGGTATGATGATTCACTTGCACTTTGTCGATACAAAAATGCTTCTACGTCGATTCGGACAAACATGAATCAAGAGCGCGATAAGAATCACGTTACTGGACACTTCGAACTCGCCCCATTAATGATTTGAAACACCCGAACTACTCTGGGTGATTTTCCTTCAGAACCAGAAGGACGATGAAAGGAATACTTGAAACGGGGAAGGGGAGACTTTGCTCGGAAACTTCCGGGAAGGACGGGTACTCGTGGCACCTTCGCGGCTAGATATCCTATAGCAGCTCACGGCGAAGAGCGTGTCCCCCCGCCGCCCAAGTCCCGCTCCGGTAACTCAAACATGAGTTATTCCCCGGAGTCCATTGACAGGGCTCCGTAGCCACCCGGGAAGACGTAAGGTTCGCGCGTTTTCTTTGGTTCGGAGTACACCCAAGTCTATGGAGGAACGACGCCACCAGGGTGCGGCGACCGGGGGAGGGAGGGGGGTGGGCGGTTGGGGTTTCCACTTCATTCTCCGAAATACTGGAAAGCCTGCATACATTCAGCTGGGGTAATACGGGGCGAGTATATTCGATGAAACGCGAAGAGAAAGGTTAGTTACTGCGGGTGGGCAAAATTGAATTGGTCGGCGGTATGGGGTGCGAGGAGCGGCGTGCATCTAGTAGAGTGCTGGATGCCTATCCCCAGCCCGATCAATCTATAGGCAAGGTGCTGGGTCGTGGAATCGCGAGGGGTAGGAGGTTGCTGGGTCGTGGTATGAGGGCCCAAGAGTGTCTCGGACAGGCGAGCGCAGGTGTGTCATCGCCACCGGAAATCCTGCTATGCAAAACGATAACGGGATCGGTATGCCGTACCTACAATGCGTCCTCCCTATAGGAGTTTTTGCCGTTACCGGTTTCGAGACGAAGAATGCGCCGATGCTGACCTCACAGAGACGAAATAACAGAGACGGGGAGAGACGACTTACAAAAGAGGACGGCAGGAAAGTATGTTATATGGATGTCGTAGAATGATAATAGTGTACAATTAAAGGTGCATCTATCCGGATGTCATCCAAAAAAAATGTTAATGAAGCTATTCGTGTTGGGACGCCGCACCAAGGATATGTCGCCCATCTTAAAAATAGGTTAGTAGGTTGACAGATCGACTGGAAAATAAGATGAGTCTTTTAAATGTCATTGTACAGGGCATTCAGAGCAATATATGACTCGTGATCTCCCAGGGAGTGATGTAGCCAAGAACGAATGGGTTGGATATAGTCTATCGTCCAGGTCAGCGGATCCCGCCACAAAGGTCGTCTTGGGGAGCTTAGGAGTATTGTAGACTTGAAATACCCTTTGTTTTCGTTACAATCCTGTTGAGCTGAGGATCCTGAGGTAGTCGTTCAAGATCAAACAGTGTTCCGGGCCTGAATGACCCGAAGGATAATATTAGGCCAATCAATCTTCGTGTCGTTTTTAGTTGACTAACGCGACAAGATCGTGCTTCTCTCTATTATCAAAGCTGTTTATTCCGCCTGAGTGGTTTATGTGGAATAATACGGGGCGGCAATTAGATTCAGGCTCCTATCAAGTATGAATGTGAGTCGGGACAAAACGACGGACTCCACACCGACCTGAAGCCTTTTCTGATGGTTTCCTTGATAGAATGATTACCGGTTTCTCGGCATGATTCATTTTTTCTGTCAAGCAAGTGGGGAATTGTGGATAAGAAAAGCTAGGGAAAGTCTTTGGATCGCTCTTTCGCTTGAGGATTACATGGTTCAACAGTCTGCTACTGGTCTATTACGACTCATCTTGTGCTTTAACGTTGCTCAGGTTCCATGGTGATCTAGCACCATCGTGATTTATGAAAAGGACAGCATGACGTCTGTCCGGCGAGGATCGTCGGTTATTCCTCTGCTAGTAGTATTTTACGGAGGCTAATGTCCATTCTTATTTTCCAGAGTCAATGAACAATTTCCGTGATCTAGTACCAGATAAGTAATATTTATCATGTGCTCGATCCTTTGAGATCGTTCCTCTTTTCCAGTCTGTTGTATGCGCCGTATTAATGAGGGCATTCGTATATGTACAAAGGACCTTCGCAAACACCTCGATCAGCTCCTCTAAACACTGCTCCTACTCATGTACTGAACACGTTTCCAGCAGAGCCGACATCTCCCCTCGATGGGGGATCCGGAAATAGAATCAGAGCCGCCGAACGTCGAGTCTCTGACAATCATATGCTGCGTTCTCATCATGATTCAATCCTACGTTCGGACTATGATAAATCTACTATGACATTCTTCGGGTTTCAGTTATGTCGCAACTTGTTTCATGTTTGCCTCTCCATTGCTACGGGGCTCTGTTGTTTCTTTTTGGATCCCCCGAAGCTTCC
Organism: Guyanagaster necrorhizus; assembly: GCF_019112545.1. Taxonomy (NCBI): domain Eukaryota; kingdom Fungi; phylum Basidiomycota; class Agaricomycetes; order Agaricales; family Physalacriaceae; genus Guyanagaster; species Guyanagaster necrorhizus. Next base: position 186,384 of record NW_025064939.1, read on the forward strand.
GTCAATGAGTCCATACGAACGAAGGCAGCGAAGGAGAACAATTTAGGTAGAAAGACTACCCATGGTAAAACGTTCTAGCTGAGACTAGTAATAGCATTTCCTCCTACGAGACAAATATTCAGGTACTGTTCCGTTATCCGTATCACAAGGCGTAAACACTGAAGCTGACAACGAAACCATTGAAGGTACCATTTTGAGCTATCAAAAACGCTCCAGCCTCCGCAAGGATCACGGCATCTCCTCTTGAAAGCATCGATAGTCTATTGAAACCCTACGAGAAGGAAATGAATGTGACCGCAGCATGTAGGTAACGATACTATTCAGTGGAACTTCCTGGATCATTGACTGGAGCGTGAAATATCAAACAATTCTATGGAGAGTGCGAGATCAACGATTCATGAGGAGCGGCGCTAGACCATATCGTCGCATGGGGTACCACATGCCGCGTTCAACCAGGTAGATATTCGATACCCACACTCTGCCCGATCAAGAAGACCGTGAGAGGCTGGTCAAAGCGGCATAGCCTTTCCCGAGGACTTCAGAGGAACACTACATGTGGAAAACTCCAGATGACTGGGGGAGGCAGCATGTAACTGTAGTCACAAATGCCGGCACGAACGTAGGTAGCTGGCCGATAAGAAAGATCGTAAACATCCTTTACATCACCGCTCTCATGACTCTGCTTACGCATGTCGTTTACTTTAGATACTAGGATCTCGAAACTGGTCATCAGAGCATTGAAAGTTGAAGACGGGGTACTCGGCTTACGGGACATACTGCCAATAATGACTCTAATTTAAGAGGTGGGTTGAAACACAATGAATCGGGTCCGTTAACAAGCTGAATGAGGCAATGAGGCTCTTGTACAATTAGCGTGCTGTACACATGCTCAAGGTTCCCACAACGGTTAAGAGAGAACCATGAGGTATTCCTTTAGGTAAAACCTAAAGATTTGTGAAAGGTCAATAAATGTCACCAAAAATTGAAAATAACCGGTAGGTACGAGGCATACCCCACTTGCGACCCAAATAGAGATGCAAATAGATGTGAAATTTAGATGACGTCGTCGACATCATAGGCCATATCTACTGACTGATGTGCTCGAGTAGTGAGTGTTACCGAAATGTTTTCTTTGTAGGATCCCCCGATGTCGATTCTTGAGTCGAGGGATAAGTGCTAGGGGCAATAGCTTCCCAATATTTGCACTGCCTGGGCGCCAGCCGCTCAGTACGTTCAGAGAGTGCGGGAATCGGGAATCGGGATCAAACACTAATCAAACAGCTCCGGCCCGGCCCGCAGAAGTGCGGATGTACGAAAATAAGTTCGTTAGGTCCCATGATCACTCGCTGACAGCACTGTTCATTTTCCTTAGTGTGCACCTCGGCCAGGTAACTTTGTTCCTTTGATTTTTCGGATTTCATGCCCATGTGTTGTACGCCTGCTGTACGCGAATTTCTGCTTCGCCTTACTCAATTCCATCTGTACAGAACTCACTCATTCTGCTGTCAACACTACTGTCAACATCTTGGTCTGCGTTTCTCGGTATACTATTGATCGTAGGGGTGACTACTTGCGACAAAGATCATTTTCGATAGGTTTATATGACGGCGCCAGGAAATGTCAGCCTTTTCATTTCTCTACACGGTCGTTAAACACGACACTCTGTCAGGAAAACCATTTCAAGCAATAGGGTTCACTAATTTCTCTTTCGACAATTAGAGGAGATGGACCAGGATTATCGTCGCGGCTTATCTGCCACAATCATTAAGTAGCTAAGCCCGCGCAGTCTCTCTCATTGGAGCTTTGTTTAACTTGAAATTTTGAAGATCGAATGTACACCTATGTCTTCCGAGCTACGGCCGTGATAGAATTTCGCAGGCCTCTCGTATAAGTCTTACGGGTATTTGTTTTTGTTCCGTAATCCTACAGCAAGAGAGTGGCCGTAGCATTCACAGTCGACATTGACAGCGGCTCCTTGACCTCATTTCGGATGGCCTAGATGCCCGGCCATACATGTCGACTTGATGCAGATATATAGTTTGTCTGTGACCCCCTCGTATGTTCGAACCGAGGGCTTGCCACTGGACACCATCGCAAGCTTCATGTTTCAGCGCATCCCCTTCCATGATGTTGTATGTAGGCAGCCACGCTTTCAGCCGGAGGGGAATTATAGAACGCACCATGCAAATCAACGGCTTGATCTTTACTATGTCACCCATCTTAGACCAATAGAATCCCTTTGGTCCCACCGTATATGACTCAAGTTCGCTCGTCATGATAGCTGGTTACCTAATACCTTTTGAAGCATACTACCGCCGTTTATGGTTCAAAGACGCAGCGCTCATTGGAGGTTCCTGGACATGTAACCAACGTGGTTGATCTCCTGATCACTGTAGAAAATGACACTCATATGCTGTTCTCGTCTGCATTGCACAGAAATCGATAGTGACTTAGGTCCGTACATGCTGTAAGGTGATAAAGCAAATTTATCTGTTCTAGGTAAAATAGGATAAAGTTGATGGATACAGCATCAAAGAAGAGTTATTATCGTCGTCGCTAGTCGTGATCTTGAAGTGCCCAGACCCTTTGAGCGGAAGGGGGATAAATAAAAGTAAAGATCGTGGCATCCAGAAGAACATCCGCGTTGTAAGTGGATGAAATCAGAAGTTTTCTTTGGTGGGAGGGTTCACCGTACCACCTGCCGATGGTATAAAAGGCTCGAAAGGTCGTATTTGGGACCGGAAACACCGGGGCAAGTTGTTGACTTTGATCGAAAGTACACGCAGCATAGTGATTTACGAGAATATGAGCCGACTGGGACAGCTGGAGTTAGACGAAGGTTTATTTTAGACATGGCCTCGTAAAAGGATTGCAACGATGATTTGTGGGTTGCTACTCGGAACCGGGATTTAGAAACATCCTCAGAGGCTTTATAGCCAAGCAAAAATGAATGCACGAGGAGATATCCCGACATTAGAATCAAACAATACGTTTCCATCCGTAGGAACATTAGAAGTCACCATCTACAGATCTTCCTTCCACTGGCGGGTGTTCTTCTTGTTGCCAGGGTCACGAACCCCGGAGTGTGCGTAGCCATCTCACCACGGTTCTCTGGCGCGTCCGAGGAAAGTCATCGACAGGAAAAGAATAGATTCGGACCCGCGTCTGACCAAAGGCTCAACCCGGACTACTAATCTTGGATTGGAACAGGAGCAATAATCGTTTAGGGCAGCTTGAAGGGCACATCAGGCCCCAAGTGAATAATTCTATGAAGGCGCCAGGCGTTAAAGGACTTCATTGAGTTTGCAACACCTTTTCTAGAGGCAAGTGCAATGAGATATCAACAAGTACACCAGTTCGGCTCGAATCTCCATCTGATTCATGTATTGATCAGGTACAACTCGCGTCGCATCTATTTACTTGCCGACCTTCGCACGCGGTAATCGCTAAACATCTCGGGCGGCGCTTTTCCTCAGTTTTTTCCCCCCTATTCTGCCTCCAGCTGCTGGCTGACTGGATATCACCGAGTTCAGATTTCCATCACCGGCAAAACCTTTCAAATGGTGGGGAAAATGGAGCACACATTGAGAAATGAGTCCATTCGGGGTCGCCTCTTGCAGTTGATCTGATGCAGTTAAATCTTCTTCCGAATCGATTTCCCTACGGTGCGAGATGGCACCGCCGCTCTTTTGTTCGTAGTCCGCCGTTCGTTTCAAAGCTTTCTGGGAGCTTCTGCTTTCTGAGAACCTTGAAGGGCCTGGTCTGTGGGGTGCCGGTTGTATAGATGCGGTCTCCGCATTTGTAAATAGAACTTACCCCGCTTCACAAAGATAGTAAACCAATTATGAACTCCAAATAGCCTTCTATCAATTTAAAATTTGGAATATCACAATGAGACTGTTTTCGATTTTGATCATCCTGATAGTACCATAAGACTAATCAGATGATTTCAACATATTCTTTGTCCCAAGACTAAACGATTAATTTTCCGTATTCCGGAAATCGATCTTTTAGGGTATAAAAAGCGCCTTCTCCGAGACAACTGATCCATTTCTCACTTTCCCAGGACAATAACGTATGTTCCATGCATTGATCGAGTGGGTGGAGTTCCGTAATCATTTACCAGGCCTTGAAAATTGACGTGATAATATATTCAGGACAATACGGCATCAATTCAGTAAGTAATTTTTTTTTCTATCACCCAGTATTGTACGTGACTGAGGCCACTTGCTCCGAAACCATAAGCAAGAACAGCGATATATAGATTGAGTCTGTCGGCTCCTGAACGCAAAGTCTCGTGTATACACACATATCTTAAGTCACATCAGGTTTTTTTGCTTTTTGCCGACCTGGTGTGACCGATAATCCAAGGATTATTGCGTGTTGTCTAACCCTGGCCCTGGAATGTATTAGATTGTCAACGGACCAAGGATCTAAGCTTTAAAAAGCAAGGTTTTGCGATATCTATAAGCACCGGGATGTTCGGTTCCGAGTTTCTAAGGAAAGACACCGATGTCAGCTGAGAAGCTTGGATAGAGGGTGAGAAAAATCAAGTCCACGGAGAAGACTTTCAAATGAATGATACTCTGTCAGTTGCTTCCTTCTATACCACCGATGAAGCTCCAGTTGACGTCGAAGAAGTACCACTTGAGTGGTCAGACCACAGGTAGAATTGTCGGACATGATCTGACGTGTTATCGCTGAGGTTCAGAAAGGAGTGGCCGAACGTATCATATCATGACGTGCGACATAGTGCTATGACTTTGCATTTGAATTGAGAGCGCTTCAGGGACCGGTCCAGGCATCAAATGCGATATTAGAGAGAATATATTTCTTACAGTGCTCTAAAAACGAGTGGGTACATAGAGGCATCCAGACAATCGAACTCGATACCTAAGAACAGTACGCGATGTCAAGATGAAAGGCAAAAAACTGAGAAAGAAATGGTTTTTCCATTTGAAAGCTGTCTTGAATGCTAAGAGAAATTTCGAACATACCACAGTTTCCCTTTGAATGTAAGAAGCCGCTGCCCCGTGTATGAAGTGAGCTTTAAGTGGGTGACCTCCCCTTCATACAGTATTTTCGGTCGTACGATTCTGTTAAGACTATGGGATCGAATTCAAGAAGCAAGCCATCGTGAACAGTTCTGGTAGTTGGATGATAGTGTCCACATGATGCCTGACCGGGACGGATCGGAGGTTCTTCCCAATATGGGTGCCATTCAGGGCGCGCATTTTCGCTCTCGATGACGACGACCCTTTCTTTCAGAAGCCTTTCTTATGCAGATCATTTTTTCTCCCCTTTGTACCTTCATCGTATTAATGGACTAGACATCAATGGTCATACCAGACGAACAAAGAATCAGGACCGATCCAGAACCAAAACCGTTCTGATTCATTCAAGAGGCAGCCACCCAGTGCTCAGGAAACAAAGGGCCTTTGTTGCTATCCCTGGCCTGCGTCTATGCATTTCTCTCCTTTGCCTCTGAATCTATATTGCTCCAACTCCGAAAGCTAATACAAAGGTAGTCAAAACGTATAAATAGACCGACGTTGTCACTGAAAACTCTCGTTCAAGAACCCCCTTCATAATCTTCTTCTTCCGCCATGCTCGATGAGAAATCCCCTGGTTCGTACGTATTATTACCTCTGTAGAAGCATAATTGCCCATAGAATCCCTCAGTCAATCTGTCCCGACCCATCCTACCGAAGCAGAGACCGACATATTAGAGTGCGTGTTCTTCGTCGCATCTACAAGTAGACTAAGTCCTGATATCGTCTTTAGACAAATGGAGGCTGAGTACGGCGACCAAGAGCTTTCGTTCGTCACACTTCAATTCCCAGCTGATAACGAACAGTTAATCATGAGGCAATAGTGAATACTCTAGCTCGCAGCTGTCTCAATTTACATTGTGTGTCGCCATACAATTGTGAACCCCAATTTTACTCATAATTTCGTTTGTAGATACTCCTCCCAGCCCAATACCGGCGGAGTGTCATTGCCACAACCGCCCGAGCCACTTTCTCAGCCAAGAAACGGGTACGTATCGTCCGGTTTCTCATTGCGCGATATGAGAATTGCAATGGATCGTTTTCAGATCAGACTCTGAGGATTATCTACCCTTGTCTCAGAGTAGTGGGCGTACCTATGTCAACTATGACTTGTGCGCATTGTTATCAATCTTATTTTTCTTTGAGCGCTGACTATGATATAGAATGGACGGCGGAACGTATTCCGACTATGACGATATAATGTACATGCTACTCTTCCACCACCCAACGATCTTTCGACTTGTTTGTCTAGGGATGCGAGTGACAGTGCGACAGTTCGAGGGTCTCAAGACAATATGGGTTCTATTGAAGAGGTCCAGATGCGGCTCAGAGCTGGCCTTGGAGCCGCGACCGACGCTGTTGTCAATGCTGTGGCAAGCACTGAAAGTGAGTTTTCTTATTTTGATATTAGGATCGAGCTCCCTTACTGATCGGTAATATAGATATCCCGGAGCAGTATCCTGAATTCACGAATTTGATCACCATGTGGCGCGGTGTACGCGTCCTTGTGGAGTCTTTCCAAGTGGCGTTGGACCAGCTGCTCACTCTTCCTGAAGAGACTGAGTCCGAAGCGTTGTGAACCATGTCTGGACTGTTACAGCTGTTTTCATAGAGCTTGGTTGTGGCGTATATTTTGCATGAGAGAAGAGAGCGATTTTGACTTCATCATAAGCTATGATTTATGGACTTCAAGACCCCGTTATGGTGGTTATGGGCTGATTTATGACTTTCGACCCTCTCGGATCCCCTCTTGTTCGCTCGAAGTCACCCAAAACCAGGTTTATGACGAAATTCGAGGCCTATTTCATCATCCATAAAACTTCCCTGACCGTCGAGCTGTATGCAATAAGCTGTAATCTGTATCTATGTGCGGCATATATCAATCGCCATGTATCTTCCATCATATCAAAATAATTGGGATCGTTTTGTATCTGATCTCTGATCCCTTATCTTCAAGAGCGCAAGGAATCTCATTCAAATATGTCCGGATTTCGAGATGAGAATTCGACGCATCCCCCAACTCGAGTGAAACGTTCAAGCATGAGAATAGCAGGCCCTTGAAACTCTCACTTAATGAAGCATGAGGTTAAAAGAAAATCGTTGGTCGTCAAAAATTAGATCAAAAAAGAGCCCTGCACGGAAGCCACATATCAGGGTATACACCATATACTCAGAACAAAGTGTGCATTAGACGTACAGAAAGTGATCGTATAAACGGAAATATGTGTCCAGTCTAAGACGTACGATTAAAGAATTAAGGGCACTTGATACACCGGATGAAGGTTATACCTCAGCATCATGATCATGAAACTGACTCGTGTTTGGAAAACGTCGACTTGAGTCTACACCAATTTTTGGACGCTATTAAATGCGCCCATAATAAGCTCATAGGTTCCTTTCGATAGTTCGTATTTCTGTGCAAGCACGAAGAAATGACTCCCGTGCCTTCTCTCGCATGTTGAACGTAACACCGCGGAATTAGTACATATCCGCGCATTGCGCATGGAATAGTCGTCTCTCCTATGGTTCAAAAGTCTCGAAGATGGCTCGTTCTCGTATTCCCCTGCTCGGATTCGAGCCCAGTGCGGCCGCATTGTATACTAGCAGATATATGACCAAGGGCTCCATGCATTCATGGTACCCAGAAAAGAAAACACACCCTACAAAGGGGCGTTATGCTTTAGCATCTGGGATTCCTCATCGTTAGACAATTGCTGAAGTAAATAAAGCCGTTCTTAAGATTCATTTGGCATTCCTCAGCATAAAAATTGAAGGGGTGCCATGTAAATCTCTTGATAGGAGTCGAACCCAAATTTTGCACTGTAGATAAACTAACAACCATGCCAAAGGAGAGACACGTAAACTTGAGATTTAGCGACATATATTTCATGCTTGAGGCATACAAAAATGAATCATTCTGAACATATTCTTCAAGCTCTCGCTGGGGGTTGAACCCATCGTGATAGGTCCACTGAAAACCGCCATATGTCAACAATGTCGATTTACTGCTACTCTTTCATTAATCAAAACAACCATGAGGCCCTAAAAGAACATACTCTCTTAGGAATCGAACCCAGCTTACGCCTGTACCAACCGCTAGACCATCGTAGAAGTGATATCTAGACGTACAATGTAGCGGTGATGCTGCAATTGGTGCTCGCAGGTCCTCGTCTACATCCCGAAGGGCATACAAGAAGTAATTTCAGTTAAGAAGAGGGCGAGAAAAGTCCATCCTAAGCGAACCGAGCTCAAGGGGTACACATTACACCATAGTAACGAGGTAGAACGAATATGATCGTCTAGAAAATACTTCCTTCTTCCACATCTGCTTCCAAGGAGGACGATCATGGGCTAAGCATCGTCTATGATTCGTTTCGTGGTTAATTGCTACCTTCTATAATACACTGGTAATAAAGACAGTGCACAGCAGCTGCCCTGGTTTCACTTTTGCTTATTTCAGTCTTGGGAGGATATAGTTGCCCCATGGCCATTCAATCCTTTGAACGATATATATTCTCACTAGTCCTCCTACTCCTTATTCCCTGCAAATAACATCATTCCTTGGTAGGCTAGACGCAAAAGGGATTACTGGTTAGTAGGAGAGCATTGTAGATGAGGAGTACAATGACACGGTATGCAATCCGCTAAAATTGGTGCTGTGGCTTATTGATCCTTCAGTACACGTTATCATACCATTCCTTCCACTCGGAGACATAGACAGGGTGTCACTCTCATCAAAGATACAGGTATCTCATGCTCATTCGCTTGCTTTGTCCTAGGGCTTGGTCGCTCCATTCATGTGCAGGAAATTCAATATTACCAGGTGCAGATACAGAGGTGCTCACATTGAGATTAAGGAAGGTGCGCTATAATGAACGTTTCATGGCGGTCCTTCACTGGTCTGGGTTAATTTACCATCCTGAATTCCTTTCTGTAGCTGTGATGAAGGTGAAACCCACTCTTGTATCCTAGTGGTTAATTTGTGTGGATGGGTTCGACTACCATTCAGAACATTGGGCTTCAACATTAATCTATTTTTCTTGCATCCTCGATGATGGATAACTACATATTTGTTGCCTGAGAAGATCTCTCCTGATAGTGGGCTCATATTTCTAATTCATGTAAACTTATTTGTTAGGAGGATGGGGTAGGTCCATCTCATCATGGGGTGGAGGGCTTACCATACCATTCACATGCATTTCCTTTGAGTCTGGATGAGACTCTCATGGAGTTGTATGGCTTTCATTGTAAGAGTTAATTATATTCTACTCATATCCTAGCTGCCAGACAGATTTCCTTGCTCATTTAATTGGGAGTGCACCTTAAGCTTGACTGGAAATAACAGTGACACACCCTCTCCATGTTCAGGCATGTAGAATTGCAAAAATTGCGAATACATGGACTGCATTTCAGTCCAGTAAGCATGTAACTGAGAATAGGACAAGAGCACACAGAAACCTAGCCATCATAAGGCTAAACTTATTTTCTTATAGGTAGGCGGTACATGAATTGCTTGGAAGAACCTCAGAAGTAACCCTAAGTTAGGGTTTAAACCAATGGCGGTACACAGAACAGCAGTGGTGGGACCACAAAATACGATGAATGCCTCACTCTGTGGATGGACCATGCACTGGCTGGTACCGCGAACTCACAGTGGTCTGTCTTGTGCATGGTCTGTGCACTTTGGTAGGGGGCATGTCTGTTTCACGGTACATCAAGTCTATGGCCATTGGCACATGACATGGGCATAGGGAGTGCATTTGTTTCGTGGTACATGACCAAATCTCAAAATATACACATTCTTGTCATTTAGATTCCATGTAGGTAGAGTGTACAGTCCGCGGTACATTACTGAATCTCGAAATATGCACATTTTTGTGTTTTAGAAATGGTGTAGGTAGCATGTACAGTCTGCGGTACATGACCAATTCTCAAAATATGCCCATTCTTGCCATTTAGAATCTATGTAGGGCTCGCATTCAGTCTGCGGTACATGACTGAATCTCGAAATATGCCCATTCTTGCCATTTAGAAACTGCATAGGGCTCGTATCCAGTCTGCAGTACATGACCAATTCTCGAAATATGTCTATTCTTGCCATTTAGATTCCACATAGGTAGCATGTACAGTCTGCGGTACATGACCAAATCTCGAAATATGTCCATTCTGGTGTTTTAGAATCTGCATATGGAGTGCGTGCAGTCTGCAGTACATGACCGATTTTCTTTGCAGGCTGCTTTTCATCTGTCAGAGTGAAAATAGCACTGTAACAATTTGTTCAATTTGCTATCATGTCTTTTGTCAATATACTTTGAAATGGTCAGAATATGTGACTAATTGTTTCATTGACATTGTATTCCAACATCTTTTTTGCTCCCCTTCTCCCTTTGTCAACTTCAATGCTGACTGGGCGACACAATGGGCTCCCCCAGTAGCATCCCTCTGTTCCCTTCCATAGTGATTGGTTCCCTTTCATCTGTTATTTGCCTTCTGATGTCCGGCTCCGCTTCATCCTCCGAGGATTCCTCTTCTTCTCTGCGCTCTCGGAGAATGTGATCTTCTCTTTCCTGCATATCCATCTCTTTTTGCTTCTCTCTTTCTTCTCTCTCAATTATCGACATGATTTCCTCTTCATCCTCCCTCTCCTCCCATTCCTCAACATTCCGCAATGCTGGCATGTGGCCACTCGTAATATCAAATCTCCAGTTCTCTATCCATGGATTCCAGATGAGGCGGACTGCTGAACGTGGTAGATCCTCTTTTCGAACTGGTTCCGGTTTAATCAGTTCCCCTCCCAACTTCTCATAAACACACACCCATGTGCTATCAGACCAAACACACCACAGGAATTCATCAAATGCCCTCTTCAGTGCCCTTCGCATATCTTCTACTTGTCATGAAGAAAACATATCATGCACAAATCCTTCCCACATCTTTATTGATTTCATCTTTCCCCAGTTACTCTGTGCAGACCATCGTTTCCTCATGTTCAGTTCATTCGGAGTCTGGAAGATGTTGTCAAACAGTGAATCCCACTGGCTCTCTGTTCCTTCATACATTCATGCATGTGTCAACACTCCTCCAAGATCATTTTCTTTCATGATACGGATGTCAACCATCCGCCGTTCATTCTGTGTCAGAGGAGAATGTTCCCATCCACATTTCACCCATCCAACCTTCTGCAGCATGTCAGACACATATTGCTGTAGTACTTGATTCAGAAATGTCCCGGCATGCTCCGGATATTGTTCATCGTATATCCGGTCCTGTGGTGGCAGATCGGGCCTGTAGTCATATGATTTTTCTGGCATTTCTATCCGTCAAGCTAGCCTTTCTGTCTTTGGCATTGGCTCCTCAGGTTGACCCTTGGCTTTTCTTGTGCACCCTATGACCTGGCCCATTGGCTTCCATTCCACCAATTGTCACTGCTTCATGCGACTATCTTCAGAACAGAACTCATTCAGCATCTTTCTAATGCCCAACAAATTCCAACCTGCCTCACTGGGCACTTGGATGACACTCTCGCATCATGGTATTCTTGTACCACCTCCATTCCATGTAGGCCATGCAATCACACTGCTCGGAATCCACCAGAGTCCTCCCTCTGCATATGGTCCTGGCTCATCCATCCCATCTCTCTTTCGCATGCATGGAAGGATCATGTGATGATCTTCCTGCCAGTACGTTTGCAGCCAGATGGCATGCATCAACATCTTGTGTCCTGATTGCTCTTCTGGCCATGCATGAAGCGAATTCACCATAAATGCGACAAGACATGTCAGGATGACTGGATAGTAACGGTGTCGCATGTCTGTGTTGTGCTCTTCATTCTGCCACTGGATCAATGTCGCAAATCCGAGAGCTCTGGCGGATTTAAATTGCCTGTGGATACTATTAGCCCTGATCCTCATCATTATATAGCTTCTAGAAATGGGCTCACCACCAGTCTTGTCGTGGAACACAATACACCAGATCCAAGAAGCTCGCAACTGGAACATCTGCGAACACATCTTCCGCATTAGCCAGTGGGACTCGTGCCTCAATC